>NC_133600.1:5362083-5578833 GCF_964106895.1 Numenius arquata | reverse complement strand
CCCGAGCCCCGATCTCACCTCCCCGCCGGGAGGAAGAGGAAGTGACGCCACCGGGGGGTGGCGGGGCGTGCCCCAGCCCTCCAATGGAAGGAGAGCTCGGGGGCGGAGCAATCGGAGGAGCGGGCGCTCTGATTGGCCGGAGCCTCTGTGTTTTGGCGGCAGGAAGGCGGTGCCCGCCGCGCGAGCGGGGCTCGCCCATTGGCTGACGCGTTGCCGGGGGGGCGGGCGGCGCATGCGTGGGCGCGGGCGGCGCGGGCGGGGCGGGCGGCCTCATATGGAGGGAGGGGGCGCGGCGCGCGCGTCCGCCTCGCGATCGGTAACGACACCCCCTTCCCCCCCCCCCCCCCCCCCCCCCCGGGGCCCTGAGGGGAGGGATGGCGGCGGGGAGGGGGGGTGGCGGCGGCCCGCGGCCTCGCACCGGCACCGGGAGGGCAGGGGAGGGCGGTCGGACCCCTCGGGAGGGGCGGCGGGTCCCCTCAGCGCGGCAGGAACCCCCCTGCCTGGGGGCGCCGGGCCCGCTCCCCTCAGGTCCGGGTCATTACCTCACGGCGGGCCCCGGCGGTGGGAGGGGGGAGAAGCCGGGGAAGGGGCCGCCGCTGGGACGGGGCTGTTGGAGCCCCTTAGTTCCCCCAAACCCTGCGGCCGGAACGGGCCTTGTGTCCCGGGGACGGGCTTCGTGTCCCGGCCCCCGGCCCGCCATAGTAACGGCCGCTTCTTGCTGTCCCTGGGTGGCAGGACCCCCTTCCAGCCCGCCGCGGCAACCAGAGGCTTCGGCTTTGTGAGTATAGGAGGGGTTGGTTTGTTTGTGGGTTTTTTTTCCCTTCTTCGTGGGTTTTTCTTAAAGCCTTCCAGGTCTGTAGGAAACGTGAGGGCTCCCTAGCTGGGTCACTCGGGATTATGATTGAAAAGTACATACAAAAATGGGCCCAGCGTGGCGTAATTTGCAGGACGTGAGAAGGGGCCTCCGTTACCAGGATTGGGTAGCAGGGCGCTGCGGGGCGTGCAGGCCCACGGCAGCCTTTTCTTATCTATTTATTTATTTCCTACACTTAGGCACTCACTCCTGCCTGCTTACGTTGCACAGCTGTAGAAAGATCTATTGTTAGAACTTAATTTTGGAGAATGCGGGCAAAGTAATATCAGTCCTGTAAAGGTATGTGGGATATTAGTGGCTCGGTTTAAATAAAATTAATGCTAAATAACTTCTATGTAAGCAGTATCCCCATGCGGCCTAACACTAAGTGATTAACTCTGAGTGATTCATTTGATTTAAACTCAACTGCTATATTTCATGTTCCTTGACTGTCCAATGATCTCAAAGGTAAAACTGTAATAATACGTGTTCTGTTTAAGTCCTGTATTTCTTTAGAAAAAGTAACCAGAAGACAAAAATGGACTGAGTGTTGTGTAACTCTTTTATTCCCTTTTTTTTCCAAAGCGTGCTGGAATTTTCCTTTTCTACCTGAAACGCAATCATGACAGCTCAAGAGTATGTTCTTTGCACGTGGAAGAAGCGTTTATGGCCAGCAAAGGTACAGCAAACGTAGAAATGAGGGAAAGCTTGTGGATGTAACTTAGAAACGGAGTAGTAAGAGCTCCAAGTAAACACGTATATTCTTTAAAAAAGAGCTAATCTGTAGAGATCCTAATAGTGCAACCCGGTGCCGTGGCGTGTCAGTCTGTCCTGTAGTGTTCATATTAAAAATGTTTTGACGTAAGATCTGTCCTATGGTCTGACAGACTTGCTCAAGGATTTTAAATGCATGTTTTTTCTCTTTAATGTAGGTTTTGTGCCAAACTGGAGCTAGTGGGAAAACATCTGTTAAAAACGCAAAGGAGACATATTTTAAAGTTGAAATACTTGGCTTGAAAAAACAGTTAAGTATCCCTTTTTTGTTGTTGTATGTTTGTGCTCTTAGACATTAACAAAAAAAAAAGTAGTAGTAATCCCTTTATCTGAAGATACCTGTGAGATGAGGTCATTGATTACCCAAGCCCTGTGGCCTTTATAGTTGTCTCATGGAGCACCCAGAAACCGCAGACGGGCAGCTCAGGCATTCTCTATCTGTTCTCTTCTCCTTGCCTTCTAACAGGTGTGGGGTTTGGGGGGGGGGGGGGGGGGAAATACTGCCAGGTGGAAGCAGCGTGGTGCTGTTAGTAACGTTTGATGCTGTGCAATTTTCAGACAGCTTGGTCGTATTTATTGATTTTGTGATTTTCAGGATTAGCGTGAGCCGTGCAGATGCTGTGCCGCTGAAGGAGGAGTGTATAGAAAACATCGCCTCCAGCCTAGGTGAGGAGATGGCAAAACATTCGCTGCCTTGTGTATGTTCTGGGTGTAAAATACACAAAAACCCTCAACCTGGGGGACAGTATTTCATTACGTATTTAATGAGAGGGTTTGTTTTTTTTTTCTTTTCCCCTCTTTCCATCCATAAGACTTGAAAATAAACTAAACGTTATCGCAGATGCTTTTGCTCTTCTCTCATCGGAAGGGACAGTGAAGAAGCTTCCATGTACTTGGATCAAAACAGGGCATTGGAAGCTTGCACTGTGTGTGTCCCTATATATTGTGTGGATGATTTAAGTGTTAACTTGCATCTTAAACAAAAGATATGCTATAAATAAAATTTCTTATATAGGAAGAAAGCTTATTGCACTTACTGTATGTTGTTCTTCATCAGATCAAAGGAATAATTCGAGTGAGGCTGTGGAAGAGCTGAGATATCGCTGCTCTCTTAAGATTGCTCTGGATATTTTGAATCAAAATATCTCCCCCAGTGAAGTGCCACCTTCAGAAGAAGGACCAAAATCCCAGTTATCCCGGGAGAACGATGCGGGATCTCTCTCATCTACCCCCTTACAGAGATGTCCATCGCTCTGTCACTCTGAAGAAAAGTCAGTGCCTGAGACTTCCAAGAAGAAAAGAGAACAGAAAAATAACTCCAGCTTGAAGACTGATACAAAACCCCAAATCAAGGACGCTTCCTTCCTCCTGGAGGAGGGTGCTAAAGGGCATGACAGAGGAACAAACCCTTCCGGGTGTAATACGTCAGACTCAGACAATCAAAACTGCAAAACGCCAGAATCAAAGCCCCTCCCAAGGCAGAAGAAAATCAAGCCTGCATCGTTGACAAAGTCCCAAACAGGAAATAAAGACTCCCTTAAGCCAAAGGAGGAAAGTGATCAAGGAAGGAAAAGACGAAGAGGTGCGGGATCACCTCTGTCGCGAATGAACCGTTTCCCCGGGGATGAAGCCCAGCCCCGGGCTGAGGAGGGGTCTCCGCTGCCCGTCCCCTGCGAGGCCAGCACAGAGGTACCTCTCAAAAGGGCCAACACCAGGAGTCAGCCCAGAAGGACGCTACTGGATTCCTCTTGTAAAAGTGCCTCGGATGACTTGGAAAAAAGCATCAGTAGCGAGAGCGAAAGTCTAGTGAAGCAACTGGCCGGAAGAAAACAGCCAGCCAGTTTAAAACGGGTTAACGGGGAACAAGAGACTCTGTCCTCCTACAGAAAAAGGAAATGCAGGAATCGCCCTGAATCTTCGTCTGGGCCTTCTAACCGTGAGCCGCTTCCTGAGAGCGTCCCCTCCCAGCGTGAGGAGCAGAAAAATAAGAACATTTCACACCCGGTTATGGATAAAGTAACGGCCTTTCAGCTGCCTGACTTCGAGGAAGATGAAGGTGGGCATAGCACCTGGGGGCGGGAGAACTTCATCCCCTTTGGTTGTCAGGCACGGTTACTCACCTTGGGGTGTTGCATTGCTTTTGTGAATGAGCTTCTTAAATTGCTGATTTTCATTCCTTTTGTTTTAAAGTTCTGGTGGCTAAAAACTAGTGTGGCATTTGGGCTGTCTGGAGTTGTTCAGGATTTTGTCTTCCAAAGCTGTACTTGGCAGCAATTCACTAGAGGACTTGCTAATGTCACAATTTTTTTTCTTTACCTCTGTCTTGTTTGTGCTGAGATGAAATGGTGTTGTGTAAAAGAACAGGCTGGTAGAGAGTCCTGAAATCAGCCTGTTCTTGTCCCTTTCCCTTTTTCACCTTTTATTCAGATGATTAAGCCTTTCCCTTGGCAGAGAACTGAGAGTGTCTGTGGTGTGACAGACCCTTGTGTTATGGTGACTCCTGCTGCCGTGGGGTCACTTGCCCAGCTCCGTGTTTCACCTCGGCTGAAGCTGAAAGGTTTTTTTAAATCATATTCCACGCTGACAAACACCGGTGCTTGCTCCTCTTGGCAGGGCTGGAATCATCTGACCTGTCTCCAAAGATAGTTTACCCGGAGAGTCTCTCTCGCCTCTCGGCTCTGGTAGATGAAGAGGAGGAGGATGAAGAGCTTCCTAGTATTTTATCAAATCAAGGTGAGACATCAGTGTATGAGACTTCTTCACCCGACACTGGTGTGTGTCCAAGGGTATGTGTGCTTTGAGTTTGCTGACAAGCTGTGATGATGAAGCCCAGCCTTTCTGGAAAGTGAATCCGGCTTAGAATAAAATGCATTTCTTGGGTGCCTCAGGCTTTTTGAACCAGAATGAAACGCAAATGTTGTGAACCTGGGCAAGGGCCTGGGGCTGAACTGTCTGAGTTCCTGTGTTCACAACCCCCCCCTGCTGCGCTTTGGGGGCTGGGGGGTTGTCCTGTCACCTTAGTTGAAACCTGTAAAAGCGTTGAAGTGAAACTCCCAAAAGGAGGCCGGTAAGAGGATGTTGTTTTTTGTGGTGTTTTTTTTTTTTTTTTAAAGAAAACTTACTTTCTTTTTCCTCATAGAACCGCAGTCAATCGAGGAAGGGATGTTGGTGTGGTACAAATTGCGAAGGTACCCGTATTGGCCGGCAGTGGTAAGAACAGCTCGCTGCCTTCTGAGGGGGCTGTTGTGGGGGGCTGGTGAGGAGCAGCTTAGTGAGTTCCTGAGTGGCTTTTCCTCTTCTTAGCTTGTGTAGAGCTGGAAACGGTAAAGATCTTCCAGTAGAGGGGTTCCAAAGATAAGAGAAGTAAATTTACATATGAGAAAAACATGTAAAATAAAATGTGGTTGATTGACGTATGTTTCTATGGGAGCAGAGGGTTACTACAGCCCCTCTGTAGCTTGTACTGTCAGTTAGGGTTGTTGTACCCAACAAAACAAAGAGGATGGGTCCTTGTGTACTGACAAAAATGCTGCATTGGGGTAACTTGCTATTCTTGCCACTTTAAACTTAATTTTTCATATTTGTGTAACTTCCTTTGCGTATGGGGTGTGCTATATAATATCAACAGAAAACATTTCCTGCTTTGTAAGGGTGTTTCAGGATGCTAGTGAGACTTTGTCCTTTCAACAGGTGAAAAACGTGAAGCGGAAGCACAGGAAGGCGTGTGTGCTATTTATAGAAGGGAGTACAAATGACAAGAAGAAAGGGTAAATGCTGCGGGCTGCCATCGCGCTCTGAACTTTCGGTTTCTGCCGGGCAGGGCCCCGCGCTCTGTTCCTGGCTCGGGGCAGTTACACTGCTGGGTGAAGCCGGGCTTGGTCTGGGAGGGAGGGATGGGGTGAGGAGAGGATTTGCAGGTGTGGGCTGTGCTTTGTCACACGCTTGTGTGAGGAATAAAAACAGGGCTGGGGACCCAGCTAGTGTTCTTTTTTACATATGCCCAAACTTTCTGGAAACACAGGCCTGCCTTTAGTTCTGTTTCAAAACCAGGTATTTCTAAAACTATGGCATCTTTTAACAAATGAGCTTATTATGAAAACCGAAACTAGTAAAACCTGCATTCCTGAATTCCTTATGAAATATGAAACCTAATTTTCAGGCAGGAGTAGAACTGCAGTCAATAAATAGAGATGTGACTCAGCTGCCTCTTTCCCTAACTGTGTTTCTTTGTTCCATCAAGTTTCTCAGTGTCTCTTAAGAGCCTGAAGCACTTTGATTGTGAAGAAAAGCAGGACCTTATCGTAAGTACCAGCGGTAACATGTAACTGTGGGTGTATAAGGTTGTGTACACAAGGTATAACTCATCCAGTGGGGGCAGTTCACGGGTCTCTCTTCACTCTCTCTCTATTCCATGAAGGAATTAAATGTAATTTGTGCTCCACTAAATGGAGAATAACGTGAGGCCTAGACCTCAAAGCTGCAACAGGCTACTCTCAGGAACTGTAATGGCTCTTGTTTTGTAGGAACGAGCCAAAGAAGATTATCGCCAAGAAATCGAGTGGTGTATTCGATTGATTTCTGACTATCGAATTCGAGTAGGTAAGCGGAGGAGCCGGGTGATGTCACCTGTTCCCATAGACATCAGAAAAACCACCAGAAATGTCAGCTTTGTTTTGTGGGTTTCATTGAACTGATAAGTAACCCTGTTCTGGGCTTTTTAGGTTGCCATTCTTTTACGGGATCCTTCCTGGAATATTTTGCTGCTGATATCAGTAAGTGAACTCATTATTTTTTGTATTCCTCTCTCAGTAGGTAAGTTGACAATCGGGTAAGTGGTTACTTCACATTGTAGAGAGTTCGTTTCAGAGCTCCTGTCAGACATTCAACCCCCTAATACATATATTTTTTTTTTTAAGGCTTTTAGGTAGCTTTTTACCCTTTTTGGTAGGGGAGGAAGTAAAAATTTGCTCTTATCAAGAAAATCCCTTATTTTATATTTGTATATATAAGTATGTATGCCAAAAAGCCCCTTGTTTTATGTATTTAAGTAAGAACGATTTTGGGTTTTCTTTCAGGCTACCCGGTCAGGAAGGAAGGTTATCAAGGTTTAGTCCCAATGTCCTTTCCAAACATGGCAGAGGAAAATGTTGAAGAGTCTTCATCAGAAACTTCACCTCAGAAGCCTTCCAAGAAACTTCTCCCCGACAGAACAAGAGCCGCCAGAGACAAAGCCAATAAAAAGATCGTGGAGTTTATTGTCAAGACCAAGGGGGCTGAGGAGCATCTTTTGGCGATTTTGAAGAGCAGGAAACAGTCCCGGTGGCTGAAGGAATTCCTGAATTCAAGTCAGTACGTGACCTGTGTTGAGACCTATTTAGAGGATGAAGAACAACTGGACCTTGTGGTGAACTACTTGAAGGAGGTGTATTGCGAGATGGGCGCTAAAAACATGCAGCAAATTAATGGAGATGCAATAAAATTTATCTCGGATGTCCTTTTGCCTGAAGTAAGTAAACATGAAATGCTGAGAAAAGCAAACGTTCGAGTAAGTAAACAAGGCGAATGTGACGTGGTTCGGGTTTAATGCCTGGCGGAGTGTTCCCCGGGAGCTGGCAGGTCCATTCTGGTCCCTTTGCCAGGTTGAGTCATGGTCAAAGGGCAGAAAACTGCCTGGTTTCAGTGGCTAACTTGGGTGAAGAATATTAAAATCGGGGCAGGAGGCTCTTAAACTGTGTTCAGGGGCTGGTAATCAGAGAACAAATATGTTCACATTGCATGTTGGAGAAAACTAATAAGTAAAGCAGCTGTGCTAATTGCTGCATGCTTCCTGCATCCCCCTGAGGGGGGGAGGTTGTGGGTGGGGACCAGTGTCATTCTGAACCCTGATTTTTAAGCCATTAGCACAGAAAGGAGAGGCTTTAGGCAGTGTGGTGTTTTTAAAGGCAGAATGGTTGCTTTCTGATGTATTTTGATTACTTCTGAAACTTTTCAAAGCTTTGGGTTGCTTTTTCATAGAATCATAGAATGGTTCGGGTTGGAAGGGACCTTAAAGATCAGAGTTCCATGTCCCCTGCCCTGGGCAGGGACACCTCCCACCACACCAGGTTGCTCCAAGCCCCCTCCAACCTGGCCTTGAACCCCTCCAGGGATGGGGCAGCCACAGCTTCTCTGGGCAACCTGGGCCAGGCTCTCACCACCCTCACAGCAAAGAATTTCTTTCTAGTATCTAAATTTTTTCTTTTGTTCTAATCTGACGAGTCATCTCTGGGTTTCCTTGGTTCTTTATGTGTTGGGGGGTGGGTTGTTCCTTTCTTTAGATACTTACTGTTCTCCCTGCTGAGAACATCAGCAACTTCTGTAGAAACAAAGTTGCTCTGAAGAATCTCTTAATCTGGTTATAAAAATACTCTCCTGGGAATGTTAAATGCGGCAGAGGGAGGCGGGGAAGTTTTTCTGTCCTTGAGAAGAACTCGCTCATCCTGGAAGGTGCCAGCAGAAACCAGCCCCGCTTTCCGCGGTGTCCTGCTCCTGCTGGTGTCAGAGGCGTTACAGAGCAGATGCAGCCGCTGCCTCCTGCCACGCTGCGGAGCCGGAGCTTTGCCCGTTGCCGGCGCAGTTATTTCCTGGGGCTTTGGTCTGTGCTGAACAGTCGGTCTTTTATTTGAAAGGCAAGACTCGTGTCCCTCTCAGCTACTGCTTTAGAAATGCAGTTAGCCTCGCTGGAACGAGACTGGTGGGTACCGGGTAATACTGGATTTAGTCCTTATTTTCGTGGGTGGTGTGCCCCGCGTGGAAGTTTTGTCACACCCTAAAGTTGATAAGGAATTTGGGAATGCTAAAGGCCAAGTTTGTATTACTTATTTAAGAACTTTCAGGTACACAACAAGCGGTTTCATCCAAATTTCCTAAGTGATTGAGGAACCTTGTTTTAAAAATGTGCTCGTCTGCTGAGGCAGTTTCAGATCGCTTTTGTTTCACGAGTGTAAATGAACTAAATGCTTTTGTAGGCCATCATTTACGCCATTTCTGTGGTGGATGACATAGATTACAAGAAGGCAGAAGAGAAATACATAAAAGGACCGTCTGTGAGCAAAAGGTATCTTTTCATTTTTAGTGTTCTCTGAATTTTTCTGGCTAGTTTACTGTTTTTATGGAAAAACGTGAATATAAGGGCGGGAGAGTTCAGTGTCCTCCTGTCTGTAATCCAGCTTCCTCGTCGTCTCTGTAACAAAATGATTAAACATGGGAATGTTCTCGCTGAGTTACTGTAACGTGCTGTGAGCTGCTTAATATGTGAAGGTTATTTTTAATGCAGAACTTCAATGTGTTTCTTTTCAGGGAGAGAGAAATATTCGATGAAGAAATTCTAGGAAGAAAAAAGGGGAAGACGAGCCGCGCGTCGGCAGACAGCGCCTGAGCCGTGGTACGAGCCTTCCCCGGTGACCCCGGCGCTGCCCGAGTACGAGGGAGATGTGATTCTTTGTCTAAAATGTGTAATTCTTACTTTTTAAAGTCCGCGTGTGTATTTTCAGAGCCACAGTCGCTCTGATGCTGTTGGATACAGTCGTGTCTCGGCCGCGGAGCTGCCGGGAGCAGCGCGTGGGGGGAACCCTGTGGGTGTCACCACCGCATCTCCCCCCACCCCCGGGGCACCTCGCGTGGATCCTGCAGAAACCGCAAGGGGGTTGAGAGCTGCTTGCTGTAACACTAAGCTTTGTATGAATTATTTTGGCCAAATACCTCAGCAAGGGAGGGCTGCTGTCCTCGGAAAAACCCCTGCTGATGAATTCCGTAGCCGTGTGTCGCATGGTGATCACCGTTCCGTGCGCAGGGGCCCCGTCTGAAGGTGTTCCCCACAGGCTGGGGGTTCTGCTTCCCAGGGCTCATGGTGCAGGAAATATAAATGGGAGCTCGGGATGCAATTGGGATAACGAAGGCTTGGTAGGACACCTGTAACATTCAGCGGAAAGAAAAATCCAGCGTTGGCTTAAAGAACAAAAAAACCTTCACTTTTCCATTTAAAAGTGAAACTTTGGAATGGTGCTTTAATGGTTTTTTGAGGCCATGTGTTTAGGAACACTTCTAATTGTCTTTTTCTATCTGATTTAAATATCAAATTTAATCTTGCGTTGTTCCTGCCACAGCTTTTGCTGAAGGTGTAGCGTGTCACACCCTGCCTCGGCCGGACTCGCGGTGTTATTGAGAACTGTTTGATGACAAAAGCCCAAGAATAAGTATTTTTCTATATTATAATGCAAATGCCCAATATAATGCTCTTTGCCCAATAGAAAGCGGGATGGTTTGGAACGAAGGCAGAAGTTTCAATGTAAATCGGGATAAGGAGGTGCACTCCAGCTGCAGTGATGCTCTGGATATATTTTAATCACGTGTTTAATTACTCTGTAATGGGATTCAATGTGCATTTGGGATCCTCCTTCACCTCATTAAAGGGACATTGACGAGTGCATTGACCCTAGGGATAGAACAGGGATTTAACGAGGCTGTTCTTGTGCAGTTCTCTGTTACCACGAGCGATGGTACCGAAACAACCCTCCCCAAAGGACTGTTGGGCTGCTCCTTCAGCCCCCGCGTGGGAGCAGAGCCCCCCCCGGCTCTCCCCAGCCTTTTCCCTCGGTCCTTTTCCTGCCTTTCAGCCACCACTTCCGTAGGGACAAGCTCTCACCTTCAAACCCAAGCTGGGCCCTGCAGCCCGAGGATGACTCCGCGCCTGCCTTGTGTCCAAGTGCTCCAAAATGTTTACACCCCGCAAATCCCCCCCCAGCTCCCGGCCCTTAGGGGATGGGTCCAGAACTCTGCCCCCCCCACACACCACGAGACTGAGGTCAGTCTTGCTGTGTACGGATTAAATATGGATTAAAGTTGAAGTGAACCATCGAAGGCTGGTTGTGACTGTTGTTTGAATACACTCCTGTGTTTCAGCTGCTGGGTCCCCATTTTGCGTCAGGCGAAGATTATTTTTGTGTCTCAGATAAAACCCTAGGATCTTGTTTCAGTTATTGAATGTGGGGGTGGGTACAAAAAAAAAAAAAAGCAAACTTAGTTTTCTGTTCTTGTGCCTTATTTCAAATGGGTCCTCCCTGGCAGCATCTGTGCCGCAAACGGGCTTGTCACTGTTTTAATTGCTGCACCCTCCTTCCTCGTGCAGGGTCATGTCCCTGCATGCACTGCTGCTTTGCATTGGTTTCTAGGATGTATTAAAAGAAAAGGAACTGGAGGTTCTTTCCTACCGAGGCCCGGCCTGGGGGTTTTGGGGCGGATTTTGGAGCAGCGGGTGGTTTCGCAGCCCGAGGCGGGGCAGGAAAAGGAAGCGCTGCCGAAACCCGGGATCGAACCAGGGACCTTTAGATCTTCAGTCTAACGCTCTCCCAACTGAGCTATTTCGGCTGCACGGGAACGCTTTTCCCCCCCCCTCCCGTGACACCCCCCCCCTCCCGGTGGGGCCCGGCCCGGCGGGGGTGGGCGCCAGGCACCGGGGGGGGGAGCCCGGCCGGGGGGACACGGATACGGGCCATGGGAGACGGGACAGGCCGCGGGGCGAGGGGGGCGAGCAGCGGGGCGGTGCCGGTGGCCACAGCGGCGGGCGCGGCGGCGGCGGCGGCAGCGCGGTCTCTGTGGCGCAATCGGTTAGCGCGTTCGGCTGTTAACCGAAAGGTTGGTGGTTCGAGCCCACCCAGGGACGGGTGCTTCCTTTTCCTGCCCCGCCGCTTTTCCTTGGTCCCGCCGCACCGGGAACCACCCCCCGCCTCCGCCGCCTTCCCTCCTGCCCCGCTCGCTCCCCGTTTTTGCTGCTGGCCCGGACGGGGCGCGGTCGGTGCCCGCGGAACCCCCCGCGCCGCCCCGCGTTCCCCGCCGGCGCGCTGAGGCGGCGCACCGGGCCCCCGCCGGGCCCCTGTAGCGGGTGCACCGCGGCCAGAGGTTGCCTGAAGGGCTGCGGGCGAGATGGCGGCGCTGGGCTGTGAGCGAGGACGGGACCGGGTCCGGGACCGGGTGGAAGCCTCGGCCCGCTGCGGGGGCACCCAGCCGGGAGGGAGCCCTGAGGGGGAAGCGGGACGGGCTCTGAGGGGGGACCAGGCTGGAGGCCCCGGGGCCCTGAGGCGGGGACCGGGGCCCTGAGGGGGACTGGACCGGGCCCCGGAGCCGTGAGAGGGGAGCGGGTCGGGCCGGGCTGGAGGCTCTGGGGCCCTGAGGCGAGGACCAGGCCGAACTGGGGGCAGCGGGGACATGATGGGGGACCAGACCGGGGCCTTGAGGAGGAGCCGGTCCGGGCTGGGAGCCCCGGGAGGAGGCAGGGGCCGTGGCTCCCCTCGGGGTGACCCTCACCCACGGGGCTGAGGGGACGGAGGCAGTGGGGTGTCCCCGTTCCCTCCGGGCAGCCCTGGCTCGTCCCCAGGGGAGGGTCCCACGTTGAGCTTTCTCCCGGTTCGGGCCATTCCCTGCCCCGGTGCCGGGTCCAGCGGAGCTGAGCTCTCCCGTGCTCTCTCGTTGCAGGTCTTCGCCTCCCCCGGTGCGGCGTGCTGGCCTGGCGGTGAGGGACGGGGATGGAGGGCGCTGGGTGTCGGTGTGGGGGGAACCAGGGCCCCCCTAGAGCAGCTCCCCCCGTGCTGGGGAGCCCTGAGTGAGCTGGGCCGGGGGGTAGGAGTGCAGGGGGGTCTCCTCCATGGCTGGGCTTGGTCAGAGCTTTCTCCGTCCCTGGGGAGGGAGAGCAGCGGTGTGTGCTCTGGGGGGGCCATGAGGGGCTGTGTGACGGTGACACACGGGGGTGTGATGGCTCCTCTTTTTCCTAGGCCCGGTGCTGTGGCATCTGCTCACACGCGGCTGCTCCATCAGACGCCGGCAGCCGAACACGCCGACAGGTAACGCCACGCTCAGGGGCAGGTTCCCGGGCTGTGTCCTTCTCCCCTGCGGGTGGGGGATCCCTGGTGGTTCAGGGGAGGAAACCTGCTGTCCACATTCGCCTGACTTTAACCTGAGAGAGGGGAGATTGAGATGAGATCTGGGGAAGAAATCCTTTGCTGTGAGGGTGGTGAGAGCCTGGCCCAGGTTGCCCAGAGAAGCTGTGGCTGCCCCATCCCTGGAGGGGTTCAAGGCCAGGTTGGAGGGGGCTTGGAGCAACCTGGTGTGGTGGGAGGTGTCCCTGCCCAGGGCAGGGGGTGGCACTGGGGGGACTTTAAGGTCCCTTCCCACCCAAACCAGTCTGTGATTCTATGACGGTCTCTTTCCTCACTTCTTAAAAGCCAGAACTAACTGGCAGGTGGAGGTGAGCCCGCCAGGCACCCTCTGTAATTTGGGTACGGCAAGTAGAGGGGCTCTGCCCGAGCAACACACTCCACACTCTCCCTACAGCCGGGGGAAAAGCCTCCCCGTTACAAACACAGCCCCCAGCAGCAGCAGAGGGTGTGAGGTTGTCCATAAGCAAAGCACCACGGATGCTTTATGGGATCACAGCTCCGCGAGGCTAACGACCGCGTTCTGCAGTTACGCTTATTAACTGGAGACTGATATTCCTGCACCGTTTGTCTTCAGCTCTGTCCAAGTCCAGCAGAAGAGCTCCGCTGTTGTCCAGAAAAAATCCTACGTCCCCGCTAGCAAGGGCGAATATATCGTCACCAAACTCGACGACCTGATCAACTGGGCGCGAAGGGTGAGCGGCTGGAACTGTGGTGTCGAGTGCTTGGAGGCGCTGGTGGGAAACGGATTTGAGCCCTCTCCTCCTGGGGATAAAAATAGGTTCAAAGCTCTCCCTGGGGCAGCAGCCGGGTTTCTTGGCCAGAGGTTGACATTTGGGGCGCTGTGTCAGGGCGGGAGAGATGTGTATCGTGGGGGTGGCACGGCGCCGGCTGCTCCTCTTGGCATTTTCTGGTTTACGCGGTCCTTGTCATGCGCAGCCGCTCTGTTGCAGAGAAGCGACAGGAGTGACGCTGCCCCGAGCCCAGTCTGCTCTGCCTTCCTGAGCTTTGCCCTCTCCAGCCACCGCTGCCCTTGTGCGGGGCTTCCGAGGGGGCTGTGGGGGCCGCGTGAGATGTGAAGGGGGGAGTGTCTGTAACTTTGGGTGCCTTCGGCATTGCCGAGGGTACAAACTCACCCGCCTCTGCCCACCTCTTTCCCCGGAGCTGTGGGTTTCTCTCCCACGTAACGAAAAACACCGTTTCCATTAATGATGCTCTGACTGAACAGACCTTGAAACTTCTCTTGCTCCGTTTCCTCTTCTGTCTGATCTACTCTTTGTTCTTTAAGTCACCCCCCCACAAGGGTCTCCGCTCCTGTTTTCGGCGTTCTCACCCATGACCCGCGTCTCTCCCACTGCAGAGCTCCCTGTGGCCGATGACGTTCGGGCTGGCGTGCTGCGCCGTGGAGATGATGCACATGGCGGCCCCTCGCTACGACATGGACCGCTTCGGGGTGGTGTTTCGAGCGAGCCCCCGGCAAGCGGATGTCATGATCGTGGCCGGCACCTTAACGAACAAAATGGCCCCGGCGCTTCGGAAGGTGCGGGGCGGGGTGGGTGCCCTCGTGCGCCCGGGGGGGCGGATGGAGAACGGTCTGAAATGTCTGTGTCCTGCAGGTCTACGACCAGATGCCGGAGCCTCGCTACGTGGTCTCCATGGGGAGGTACGTGCCGGGACGTCCTTGTCACCTTGTGCTGCATGGGAGAAGTCTGGTGGCTCTGCTTGGGCGGGGAGATGAAGGGAGGGGAACCCATTTCTCATTTATATCTCCAACCCCTTTAATTATATAAAGACGCCTCGTTACAAGCGAGAGATAAAGACTCCCTTTAGGGTGAGGAGTACGAAGTCTTGTCTAGCCTCCGTGAACTGGGAAGTCTTCCCAGGGAAAGATTCTGGGGTTTTTGCAGCTGTCGGAGTCCAGGGATGTCTCAGAATCGGCGTTTAGACGAAAGCTTTCAGAATGCTTCTGCTGCGCAGCGTGAAATGTGGGCTCTGTGGAGCTCTGGCCTGGTGGAACCGGCGGCTCGTTTTGTCTCCTGGAGCCGCTGGGGCCGAGGACGGGGCCTGGAGGGGACAGAACGAGTTCAAGAGACGCTCTGTGCAGATGTGGCAAAATAAGAAAGATTTTGCCGTAGAGAGGAAGGACCCCCAATGTCTGCTTTGTGAGAGTGATGGAAACGGTTCGGTTTGGTCGCTGCCTTCGGTTTGGTCACTGGGGACGAGGCTGAAGGGCCACCAGCGTGAGCCTTGGCACCCATTCCGTCCCTCGGGGGCCGGGTTCCCCTTCTCCTTTGCCTCCTGCTCATCGTCCCCGCTGAAACACCCCGTCTCTTGCAGCTGCGCCAACGGCGGGGGCTACTACCACTACTCCTACTCCGTGGTGAGGGGCTGCGACCGCATAGTGCCCGTGGACATCTACGTGCCAGGTAGGAGAGAGGGGCTCTGCCCGCCACGGCGCTAACCCGGGGCAGGCCGGGGGCCAAGTGGATTCTGTCCATCTGGAGGGTGCTTGGTGCAGCTTTTAAAGGTCTTTCCGTTTCAAAGAGTGCTGCTGAAGCTGCAGATGCGTCAGTAGCATCTGCCCGGGGTTCTTCTGGTGACGTTCCTCACCAGTAACTTGCGTGGGCTGGAGTTTAGTCAACCACGTGCTCTCCTGTGAGACACCACCTTGCTTAAAAGCAAAGCATTTCTAGGTTTTATAAAGACCTTTTCGAAAAATACCATGATTTCAGTTTATTTAAACTGAAGAAGCTCTTTTATGAGCTCTGCAGCCCGTGACAACCACACAGAGGGAAATCGCAGCCCGGTTGGGGGCAAAGCCCGTGGCTTCTTGGTTCTGCTTCTGGCTACAGGTCGGTGCAGCTGGCAGCCCCGCAGGCTTCCCTTTTCCTCCCTCTCTCAGGTTGCCCACCCACCGCGGAAGCTTTGCTGTACGGAATCCTGCAGCTTCAGAAGAAAATCAAACGGGAGAAGAAGATCCAGATCTGGTACAGGAAATAGCCTTTTATTTATGCCCCAGCCCCTCACTGCCCCCAGGGCGCCCGCTCGCACCGTACGCACAAGAAACCTGTGTTCTCACGAGCCTTCAATAAAAACTCTACCTGGTTCGGATACTCCTGTCTTTAGTCTGTCCCTCCTGTCTAAAGGGCTTTAACTCCTTTAAAAACTGCATTAAAAAGCAGGAGTTGGATTCGATGAGGTGGTGGGGTGTTCTCTGCTCTGAGGGGCCCGCGAGGGAAGGAGAAGGTTGGAAGTTCCCTGTCGTGACATAAGTGTCTTTATTTCTATAATACAAGTAAAATATTAATGCTTCAAATCAGACTATGACTAAGAAAAGGGGACGCTGCAGCGCTCCTGGGCACAGCAGGGATAAAGCAGCCCGGGGTGGGTTTTGGATGTGTCCCAGGAGCCCGCTGCGTTCCTGGGAACGGGAATGGTCCCTGCAGGGTCACACACGCTTTTGAGAGACGAATAAATGGCCCTGAAACAGCAGTTGTGTGTTTCACTCCTCTTTAATGGATTTTTATCCCTTCTGGGCAAAGAGAGAAAACATCATTCATGTGCCATTCACTGCAAGGAGGTCGTCGGAATCGGAACTTGCCACGATGGGCTTTGGCCAAAGGCATCGGGAAAGGTCACCCTGGAGTCGCTCCGGGAGCAGCCGAGATCCCGCTCCAACAAAACCCCTCAAACTGCTCTGTGGTGTGTCGTTGTCGTCATGTCCGTCGTGTCTGTCCCCGTCCCCCCACCATCCCCCCCCCCCCCCGGTTTTGGTTATTTGGCTTCTGTGTGGAAACCACCCCGTGATTTCTAGAGACGATCCGGTTTTTAGAGGAAATGCCTAATCCTTCAACCCTTTTGGCTCTTGAATCGCAGCTTAATTGATACTTGGAGTCTTTGAGTGGGACAGACGCAGAGTGGGACGCCCCCCAGGGCAGGGGGCTGCATGGAGCTGGTGACAACCTGGTGACAACCCCACTCCTTCTGTCCAGGAGGTCCCCTGAAGACCCAGGAGGTCCATCCCAAGCCTCCAGCCACCTCCCACCTCTGGGTGAAGGAGCTCCGATCCTCTCTCATTAGCATCAAAGGAGATAAGAGCTTTTTCTCCTCCTGGCAGCGCACATAATCAGCCTCTCCTCCTTAGCGGTCGCACCCTCAGTGCTTAACAATGGTGGGTGTGATCATCTTGTGGAAGGAGTAGTACCTGCAGTCCTGGGGAGGGACCAGGTCCATCACCTTCGTGCTGATGTTCTCCTTCTTGAACCCGGCCTCCACCAGGTGCCCGACCTGGGTCTCCTGCGGGAGAGGAGGGGCGGGAAGGGGCAGCCGTGGGTTGAGCTACCCAGAGATGCTGCTGAGCCCCATGGGGACACAGGACAGCGCGAGGGGCCGGGTGCAGGGACCCCCATCCTGGGCTGCCACCGGCAAAACCCCTCTGACCATCCCTCGAACGTTCCCCGCCGAGCCCTGGCCATCACGGAGCAGTCAAACGGCCATGGAGCGCTCTGGCTCCTGCTTCTCCATGGCCAGAGCCTCAGGCTGGGGGTCCACAGGCATCGGGGACCCGCTGGGTTGGGCTGGGGGGGGCCGGGCCCTCCCCAACCCGGCCCCCAACGCTCACCTCAAACATCTTCTCGATGTCGGAGTACTTGGTCTTCAGCAGCTCCCCCCAGGAGGTGAGGTTGCAGTAGGTGAGGACCCCGCCGGGCTGCAGCAAGCGGAAGGCATGGTCCTGCGACGGGAATGGGGGGGGGAAGCTGGCTCAGCACCCCCCACTCAGCACCTGGACCCCCCTCCGGGCCCCCACTTCTCCCCGCAGAGCCAGACATTGCCCCAGCGCTCCCACTGCTCCGCTCCGGCTGCGACCACACGGACCGACAGCGCTGCCCATGCCACCATCGCGCTGGGGACATCAGGGGTCATTGGGGGTTTCCTGAGGGGGCACTAAGTCTCGGGGGGGCGGGGGGGGGTGCAGGGGCGGTGGGGGCTGCGGACCAACACCCGGCTCCAAAATTCTTCTCCCTGCTCCATCTGACCCTGTCACCCCCAAAATCGCCCCGGGTGGGGGGCTCCGGCTCCTGGCAAAGGCGGCAGAAGGGGGGTTCGGGTGGTGGGGGGCCGGAGGGCGGGGGTGCGGGTGCTGCACCCACCGCGTTACCTTGATGAAGGCGAACTGGTGCGTGTGCCAGGTTTCCTCCGAGAGCGGGTAGGTGTCGTACAGGATCCCTGCCCGGGAACACCGGAGACCACCCGTCAGCCGGGGAGAGACCACCGAGGCACCGGCGGGGCTCAGGGGGCGGGGGGCGATCCCCCTTCACCGCCTTTTCCTAATTTTTTCCTGTTTAAATTCCCACCCTGTGTCTCCCACCCTCAGAAGGCACCGAGGTGTTGCCCCCCGGGGCACAGTGCCGCTCCCAGGGGGACATCGGCTGCGTCCCGTCCCCGCCACCGGCAGCGGGGCTGGCTGCTCACCTGCACCCCCAGCTCTGCCGTGGGGAACCCCCCCCAACCCGCTGCCCCCTCCCCGGTCCCGTGGGGCTCGTCAGTGGGGTCCCTCACCCCTGAAGTGCCCGTCCGGCAGCGTCGGCGCCACGTCCTCCCACAGCCCCTTCAGGGGCACGACCTGCGGGAGGGAGGGCAGAGGGGTGAGCCTTGGCCACCGGCACCCACCGGCACCCACCGGCAGAGCCCACCCCACACCTTGTGGGGCTGCGTCCTGGCCCACTCCTCCAGCCGCCGGAAAACCCCCTCGTTGCACTCGATGATCCAGTGCTCCTCGATGGGGAACTCCTCCACCTTGCTGGCGGCGATGGCCATGCCGAAGCCCACCTCCAGCACGCGGCCGCCTGGGGACGAGAGGGTGGCTGGAGGTGGGGACACACACACACACACACAGTCCCTCCCCGGACCGTGCCAGCGAACGCAGAGCCCCGCTTTTCCTCCGCCTCGGAACACCCCCCCCCCAGCCCCAAAATCCCTCCCCTGAATTGGTTTATTTTTGGGGGTGAGAAGCCGGGAGCAGCCCCGTGTCCCCGTCACTGGGTGCACCCCACAGCGCCCGTTTGCCCCCATTGACACCCCCCCCCCCCCCCCCCGTACCCCCCTGGGTGGCCGCAGTGGGGACAAACAGCCGCTCGCCAAAACCCTCCCTCCACCAGCGTGCGGGGAACCGGCCCAAAAACCCACCCCGTGGGTGGCTGCGCCCCCCCCCGCCCCCCCCAGCCCTCCCCCCCCCGGCCCCAGCCCCTTTCGGCAACGTGTCACCCTGAGACGAGAGCACAAGTGTCACCGCAGCCCCCGTGCCCACCGTGGCTACGTGGGGAGCACCGGCGGCGAGCAGTGGGGTGTCGTGTGTCCCCCCCCCCATTATTTGCCCGTGGGAAAGGCTGCCCGCTCCCCACGCTGCGCCCCACGGCACGGCCCCCAACCCTCGGGGGGGGGGGGGGGGTCCCGTTACCCCTCGAGGCAGCCACGGCCGCCAGCGAGTGCATGTAGGGGGTCTCCCAGCGCTCCATCACCGGCTTCCCCAGGATCTCCAGGTGGGCGTCCGGCGCATCGTAGCCGGCGGCGGCCCCCCGCCAGGCCGCCCGGCAATCCTCGCCCGCCGCAAAGATGGGCCCCGCTGCCGCCCGGGCGCTCATGGCCGCGCCGCCGGCGGGAGGAAAGTCCACCCGGTTTGGGGTCGGTGGCGCTGGGGGAGGGAAGGGGCCACCCGGGTCTCGGCCGGCTTTAAATAACCGGGGCTGGAAAAACGCTGAGTCGGCAGAAAGGGCTGGGGGGGGGGGGCCCCCGAGGGGTGAAAAGGATCCCTTATCGGGTGCTGGGGAGGGAGGGCTCGGGGGGGGGGGGGAGAGGGGGGGCAGGCGGGGGGTGGGCACGCACGGCCACTCACACCGGCGTGTTGGCAACTGGCCACCCGCAGCGGCGTGTTGGCAACTGGGCGCCTGCGCTGGCGGGGCTGGGCAGGAGCGAGCGGTGGCCCGTGTCGGAACGGGGCTGGGGGGGGCGCAGGGGACGGGGCACCCTCCCCGCGGCACCGGGCACCGCACTCTGCCTGGCCGGAGCGGGGCTGGGTCGGTGCCACCGGGGGGGGGACACACACATTGAGGAAGGGATTGTCCACGGGCCGTGCCCCACAGCGGGGCCACGCAGAGGGCTCTGCCCCATGGGGTGCCACGCTCTGGGGGTACACGGTGGGGCTGTGCCGTGCTCTTGGGCTGTGCCCCACACCGTGCCACGCTGTGGGGCTGTGCCCTGTGCTGTGCCCCACACGGTGCCACGCTCTGGGGACACACAGTGGGGCTGTGCCCCACACTGCGCCGTGCTGTGGGGCCGTGCATAGGGCTCTGCCCCACACTGTGCCACGCTCTGGGGACACACAGTGGGGCTGTGCTTTGCTCTGGGGCTGTGCCCCACACCATGCCACGATCTGGGGACACACACAGTGGGGCTGTGCCCTGCTGTGGGGCAGTGCCCTGTGCTGTGCCCCACATGGTGCCACACTCTGGGGACACACACAGTGGGGCTGTGCCGTGCTGTGGGGCAGTGCCCTGTGCTGTGCCCCACACTGTGCCGTGCCGTGGGGCTGTGCCGTGCTGTGGGGCTATGCCCTGTGCTGTGCCCCACACTGTGCCGTGCCGTGGGGCTGTGCCCCACACTGTGTCGTGCCGTGGGGCTGTGCCCTGTGCTGTGCCCCACACCGTGCCGTGCCGTGGGGCTGTGCAGGGTGCTATGTCTCTCTCCGTGCCCGGCGCCGTGGGGCAGAGCCGGGCTGAGCTCGACACGGAAGGACGGGCCGGTGCTGGGGCTCTGGGGGCGCCGCCGTGCCCGGGGGGGGTTCGGGAGGTGGGGGGGGGGGTGTCGGTGTGTCCCTGGGGTCCCGTCCGCCCCGCTCCCCCCCCCCCCCCCATCCCGGCTCCTCGCACGTGGTGCGGGCGGACTGCCCTTCCCGTCGTGCCCCGCGCGCCGCCCCGCCCCTCCCTTCCCTCCCTTCCCCTCCCTGGGCGCGGCCCCGGAGACCCCGTAGCGAGGGCAGGTGCGCGCGCAGCGGCGGTTGGCGGCGCTGAGGGAGCGCGAGCGCGCGGCGCGGGGGGGGGGGCCGGGCCGGGCCGGGCCGGGGGCGGCCGTTGCGCAGCTCGGGGAGCGCCCCGGGGGGGGGGGGGGGGCGGGGAGGGAAGAAACACGGCGAGGAGCGCCCGCCCGCAACCCGCGACCTGCCACCGCCACCGGAGGGACGAGCCGGGCGCGGCCCCGGATCCCGCCGAGGAGCCGCCGCCATGAACAGCGTGGGAGGCGCCGACGAGATCGGGTGAGGAGGGAGTTGGGGGGGGGGAGGAAGTAAAGGCGGGGCGGGGGTCCGGCCCTCCCCCCCCCCCCCCCGCGCCCTTTCCCGGCCGAGGGGTGAGAGCCGCGGGGGGGGGGGGGGCCCTCAGTGCCGTCCCGCCGCCGGGCCCGTCCGCCATGCTGGGCCCCTGCGGCCCGGGAGGGTGGTGCCCCCCCCCCATCACGTGACCGGCCCGCGCCGGGCTGCGGCGGCAGGTGCGCGCGGCCAAGGTCACCGCCGCCCGCGGGGGGGGGGGGCGGTGTGTGGAGGGGAGCCGGTTTATTTTCCCCTTTTCCATCCTCAACGAGGGGAGCGGGGGGGTAAAACCCGCCCGGTGTCTCCGTTCCCGTGACTCATCAGGGCTCTCCCCGCCTGTCCCCGGCCGGCACCGAGGCTCCGCTCCGGGGGAACGGCCGGACAAAGGCGGCGTCCCCCCCGTCCCCCCCCCCCCAGCACCGCAGGCCCCGCCGCCCGTAGCCGCATCCTGCTCGCCCTCCTTCGGGGGCCAGAAAAACGGGCCGAAAAGCGGCGGTTTTAGCTGCGAGGCCTCCGGGAGGTTTAGCGGCTGCTCCGGACTGACAGCCCGAGCTGCGGCGGTGTTTGGCCGCTGCAGTGCTCGGCTGGAAGGCCGGCTCTGTGGCGAGAGGGTGGGCACGTTAGATCTGAAAACAGCAAAAATAAAATAAATAAGAAGATTGCCTTAGCTTTCGCCACAAGTTTTGGCCCAGAACGTGCGCGCCATAACTGGTCACCTTCTTTGAAACTGGTCACCTTCTTTGAAACTGGTCACCTTCTTTGAAACTGGAGTTCTCCTGCTCTCTCCTGTAAGCTGCTTATTTACCGCGCGTGTCCTTAATTTGCACAGTCTTAAAAATACGAGGGGCAGGATCACTGTTTTGAGTGTAACATGTGGCTACCAACAGCGCATATTGCATGAGGCATGTTAAAATAGGTAGCTTTTGCTCTGAAAGTGTTTTTATTTGGTCTTGGGGGCCTTAAATCGCTGGGGGGGGCTGTAGGTGAGCGCAGGCTGCGAGTTCCGCCCTGAAATACTGTCAGCTTCTATCCCGACCGGGCCCATCTGGCACAGAGCTCGCTCCCAGTTCCAGACTGCTTAGCTTGTGATCCTTCTGAGTTGTAATCAGATTGGAAAGGACTGGGTTTTAATCGGAAGTGGTAATTATTTTTTTTTTTTTTTTCCCTTTTCTCCTCCCCCAGAAGTGCTCAAACGGAAAGGTGAAAGCGTGGAACAAACTGCAGTTTTAGTCAGCTGCCTGTAGTTGTGTGAAGGAAGTTCTATTTTGAAAGCTGTTGTGAGATGCAGGGCCTCATAGGAAGTTGCGGATCTAACCGATCTTCTGGACAGAGATTTTAAGTTAAGAAGAAATCCTCAGGAAGGCTGTAGGCCTCGCAGTCGTGTCGATGGGAGTAGGCAGGGCCTTGGGAGTGTTATTTGCTGTAATTAGTGCTTGGGACTATTTCAGATGAAAGAAAAGTGCTGATCTTGAGATCCTCTGCCCTGCAGGATGTAGCTCATTGGACTGCGCTAAGAGAAATGATAGATGTTAATCAACCTGCCAGATTATTTTACGTAAGCAAATAGATTGCGCTTTTGTTGAGTTTTGGCACTTCTTAAAATACCTGTGTGTGCTTTCTTACTGATTCTGGGGTTAGCTGTTTCAGTGATGGATGCATTTGCGGTGGAAAGTAATAAATTAGCAAGTGAAGTTTGTCAGGAAATAGTTGAAGCGGAACACGTGGGTTTGTGAAACTTGGTTAAAACTTGCTGTATGTACCATAACTTCTGGAGAGTCCCTACTGCGCTTCCTGCTCCGGAGCTGAGGGATGCTGCTGCTTCAGGTGCCCGTGTCTGTCGGTGTCCTCCATGCACCGGGGTGCGGTGCACACCGTTGTACGGTTGTTCACGGCAGAGAGAGAGAGAGACCTGCCCGAAGGAACGGGCTGGTGTTTTGTCTTCTCATCAGGCTCCTGCTGGGGAATTGCTTTACATTCCCTTGGGGATGGACTGCAGCATCCTCCAAACGCTGCAGCCTGTAAACATGTGGCTTTATGGAGGGGTGTGTTTCTGAGGGTGTGTAAATAGGTGTGAGGACAGTGATGTCAGCAGGCTCAAACCCGTGGCATCATTTTAATAACTACCAGCCCAGAAGCTGTTTGAACACGAAGTTTTATGGGTGGCAGCGTACGTAGGACCACATGAAGGGGCTGGTGATGGAAGCTGAGCACAGGGAATCCAATGCCCACCTGGCCTTACTCCGTACCCCTGTCTTGTGCGGAATTGCGTTTAGATTTTGTGTTGGGTAGGGATTAGGGATTAGTGAACTCTTGCCTTTGCTCTGTGTGTTCAAACCGATCCATCGGGAGTCAGGATGGGATACTCCTGGCTTCTGGCATTCTATAGTGTGTGTATAAATAGAAGCTGTGTATTTACATACAGCTGCTGCAGTTGACCTTAGGCAACCCCGCTTTTTTGTTTGTTTAAATGTATGTAGGGTGACTACAAATAATTAATAGTGGAATTGGAAGGTTTCAGTGACCACTGACTGCGGGGAGTCCTCCGTCCCTGCAGACAGCTTCATGTTATGTCAGAACATAGCTGGTATTTTTAGATTGACCTTTTATAGATTGGGCTTAGATACCAAGCTATCAAATTTAGTTTTTGTTTTGGTTTTTTTTTTTTTTTTTTTGTAATAAAAATCCCAAAATGTAGCTAGCACATAGTCATAGGCTACATCAAAAGTTTAATCTGCATATAGCATTAGATAGATTATTTTTTTTTTCTTTGCTCTTAGGAAATAAAGTTTCCTTTTAGAACTTACTTTCCCTGAAGGTAGTGGCATAAGGAAGAGCACACGGATTTGTGGGTGGGTGCTGGGTGCGGAGAGAAAAGGTGCGAAAGGGACAGTTGATCTCCCAGGGGGTCTGTGTGTGGTGACGACTCCGGTGAAGTTGGGCTGTTCCCAGACAATGACCTGTTGCTGGGAACTGACGCCCGGAGCCAGCTCTTTGCCAGCAGAGGGAGGCGGGGGAGTTTTCCTGTCCTTGAGAAGAACTCGCTCATCCTGGAAGGTGCCAGCAGAAACCAGCCCCGCTTTCCGTGGTGTCCTGCTCCTGCTGGTGTCAGAGGCGTTACGGAGCAGATGCAGCCGCTGCCTCCTGCCACGCTGCGGAGCCGGAGCTTTGCCCGTCGCCGGCGCAGTTATTTCCTGGGGCTTTGGTCTGTGCTGAACAGTCTGTCTTTTATTTGAAAGGCAAGACTCGTGTCCCTCTCAGCTACTGCCTTAGAAATGCAATTAGCCTCGCTGGAACGAGACTGGTGGGTACCGGGTAATACTGGATTTAGTCCCTGTTGCTGTTGCACGAGGGTCCTGACGTGATGCCGTGTCGCAGAAATGAATCAAAGTGGGACGGGGCTGCTGGTTTGTCTGCAAACTGCCCTGTTCCACAGCACCTTCTGGGGACAAGGCTCTCACTTCACCAATGCTCCCTGTGCACCAGCAGCTCTCTGGCTGGGGCGGCTGGTTTCTTAGTGCCAAAAAAAGCAGGTGAGAGGAAGTTTAATTTATTTTTATTTTGTTAGGGGAACTTCAGCTTTCCCCGTGGAAGTGAAGGTGCAGTAATTCTCGGCTCAGCTATACTGGGGTATATCTGAGGGCAAGTAGAATGCAAAGCAGAACATGGTTGCTCTCTCTGAGGCCTGATACAAGGAATAGAGAGCATCCTCCAAAGATAAATTGTCCCAGCACTTGTCTGTGCAGACGCACGAAACTATCGACAGAAGAGCTTTTGCATTGGTGCTTCTTATTGGAAAGGGCCAAGTGTTGAGGTGGCTTTAAGCTAACCTTTTAATTATGGGGTGAATTACTTTGCGTGGAAGTTCTGTCACACCCTAAGGCCGATGAAGTTGCAGAGCAGGCGGCTGGCATCGCCCCGCTCCTCTCTCTGCACTTCCCCAAGCTCTTCGACATGCTCCAACAGGAATGGGGCAGATTCGGATGTGCTTTTCAGAAGACAAGTTCATTCAGATTTGTCTTAAGTTTTGAGCGTGGATCTTAGTTTGGGTTTGAGCCATGACTTTCTCACCTAGTTGCAGATATCGCTAAACTAGATTGTAAAATGGTTTCATAACTAATTGCTGAATTAGCGCAACTCTGTTATTTAGTACTTGCCTCACAAGTTTGTCTTCTATCTTAGACTCGAACTTGGTAGTTCTACTTTTGCTTTCATTTAGCTAGAAGATAATGGTGGACAAAAGTGATTCTGACTGGTCTGTCTAGGTGAGCGAGGGAGCAGCACATAAAAGGAATGGATAAAGGGTTTTTTTGTTTATTTTAATCAGCAGTTTAAGGACTTTTCTTTGAGAACACAGGGGCAAGGAAGCCTGAGGGCTGACTTCAGCTTTTTTTGATCCGAGTATGGGAAAAAACTGGTATGCTTTCAGTTTTACCCAAGTATAGAAATTTCAGGTGATGCCTGAATCCAACCACTGCATCTCGTTCAGCATTTCTTCCCATGGAGCCTTTCAGCTGTGATTCCCGTTGGGCTTTGACCTTGTGGCCCGTGAAAGCTGGACACATCATCCCAGGGCAGATGCACTCGCATTGCTTATTATTTGTGTGTTGCTATTAAATAACTTCAACCACTGGCATTATTTTTCATATGGAGGTGCCTCTAACTGTAGGAGATGGTAACATGAAGTGTATAAACGTCAGTCTCTGGTGTTATTTTTGCTCCAATACCTGATACAAAGGGCTGCAGCGGCTGTGTTGCTAGTGTATTTTTGTAGAATAATGTTTTTTAAATCCTATTTCAGTTGTAAATTGCCTTTCTGGTAACTGTCCTGGTGCTAGGTAGCAAAGGCATGTAGGAGAGCTCAGCTGTTCTTCAGTCTTGGTTTTGGAGGCCCAGTGCAGGACTGTGCACACCTCTTGATCCTCGACCTGGGATTAAAGTGTTAATGGGACGGATGTGGGTGTTTAAATGAGAATGTTTGGTTTGGGGGCAGTTTGCTTTAGCTCAGAAGTTTGGGATTTTGTTTTCATCCTTAAATTGGAACTGCATGGACCCTGCAGCTGTTTTTTGTGCTGCTAGAAGTTCTGTAAGTGACTTAGAGCTGAGGATCCTTAGGCCTTGACAGGAATCCAGGCATCCTGTTTTAATTGAGGTGGGGTTAACCAGGTAGAATGACTTTATAATGGCGTTCTTGGATCACTGTTCAAATTTCAGTGATGCTTTTACACATATTTTTCTGACCTATGTAGTGTTCCATGCTGGAACTCCTTATGCCTCAAATAAATGTACTGAGTGTCATATTCTCTGTTGTTGGGTTTTTTTTTACTTCTGGGTGTTGTGGCAAATTCTCAAAGCAGCACTGCCTTCTCAAATACCTGGAAATAAGAAGTTTGGAGGAACTTAGGCTTTTCTGATATTTTTGTCTTCTTTTTGCTTAAAAGAATAAAATGCACTTCTTTAATAACCTTACAATCTCTGTTCACACTTGTGGCACACAAAACGGATGCTTCAGTTTTATGTGAGTCTTCATGAAACAGAAGGTAGTTGTCCCGAAGAATAGTGAATTGTAGTGAAGGCCGGGCTCTGTAGTGCATTGTGGAGGCCTCGCTACCACCAGACCCTCCAGAATAGCTGACTTCTGTGTTAAATAAGAAGTAGCATCTGTGGTATAGCGCCCTAAAACTGCTGTGTGCTTCGTTTGCAGAAAACTGTTTGTGGGTGGCTTGGACTGGAGCACGACACAAGGTAAGCTATGTATTCTACAGGCGTTGGGCCGGGCTTTGGGAGCAGCAAAACAACCTACAGATACGTAGCTTTTTAACAGACAATACTGTGGTAGGAAAAATGGGATGACGTTCTACTGCTCTCTTCTGTTAAATGAATAGAATTTTCTGTAGAGAGAGTTCAAATCTATGTTAATCGCTTTTGGTTTTATATTTTTGATCAGTGTTTGGGATTGAAGTTTTTTTGTCAACTCGGTGACAATTTTTTATAATTGCTTTACTACGATACTGTTCTGTTGTCTGAGTGGAAATAAAGCAGTATGTACCATTTGTCTAGAGGAAGTAAAATGTAATCATTTTCAAAATGAGTTTGAAGTTGTTTACCTGTTTGCCTATCTATTGCCTCATAATTGCGAACACGGCCTCATAACGTTAATACCTGGTTCTCTTTAATATATGCCTTTTTTTTTTTTTTTTTTTACAGAAACCCTCCGTAGCTACTTCTCTCAGTATGGAGAAGTTGTAGACTGTGTAATAATGAAAGACAAAACAACAAACCAGTCTCGAGGATTTGGATTTGTCAAATTTAAAGATCCCAACTGTGTGGGCACAGTGCTGGCCAGTAGACCTCACACGTTAGATGGCCGAAATGTAAGTTGCTTTTGTGTTTTGTCCTTTTCTTTTTTTGGCTCCAAACTGCTCCAAAGATGTTTTACATTTTGGCTTCTTATTCGCAGACTGGACAGTGTAAAAGTTACCTGATTGTTGGTTTTAATTTATTGTAAGACAGCTTTAACTCAAATGGTTTGTGTCACTTTGTAGAAGCCATGTATTGACGATAGCTTTGGTCTGAGGAGCTGGATCCCAGCAGTGCTGTGTTCAGCTGCCAGAAACCTAACTTTTAGAACAATATTCTGCATGCTGAGATCTGACCAAACTGGAACTTCTTCCAGATTGATCCAAAGCCATGTACACCTAGGGGGATGCAGCCAGAGAGGACACGACCGAAGGAAGGATGGGTAAGGAAAGATCCTTGGTGTATCCTGCCTCTTTTCCAAGATTGGGCTTAATTGCTGGCAGTTTCATTGAATTCCCTTGGATTATATCCATAGTTTTAAATTAGGAGTCAGTATGCAGGCCTTGAGCGTAAATTTTATTTCCGAAAAATGTTTTCTATTTAGATTTCCATGGTAAGACTCCAAGTACCACACAGCGTTAAGGAACGTTTCGTGTTTGCCTTAAACTCAGTTTGTGGGTGTGATGTTTTCTTAAGCTCTTGGCCACGTTTTCAGTTGAGTTCTTCAGGTTTTGAAACCAGTGTCTGGAAGTGCACTCACACTGATACTCTCCTCCAGCCAACTTCACACCCTGCGGGTTAATGTGATTTCGTTAGAAAACGAGTAAATGGCCCCAGAACACAGTCCCCGGTTCTCTGATCTTCCGAAGAACAGAGACTGGGTTCTGACTGTGAACACGAAACCGCTGAGCTCTGAGTGTGCGGTTGCTTCACTTTAATGACAAGGAAACTTCAAGCCTGGAGATGGCTCCCCCCCAGCCTGCGAGAGACCATTGTTCATGTTTAAGTATAAAATGATAGAAGTAGCCAACTTTATTGTCCTTCTGACTGAATTTTTTCCTCCTTGATTTAGCAGAAAGGATCCAGGAGCGATAACAATAAATCAAATAAAATTTTTGTTGGTGGGATTCCTCATAACTGTGGCGAGACAGAGCTCAGGGAATACTTCAAGAAATTCGGAGTGGTGAGTCATTCAGCATGATGGCAGTTATCAGTCGGTTGCGAGATGCTTTCCCCCCTGCTGCCTTTCCTCAGATTTCATCAAGCTGTCAAATTTTGGGGTTAATTTAGACAAACTGCTGTAGGGACATACAGAAGCATTTTGTGATAAACTGTAGTAAACGTTCATCATCTTGAAATGTATCTTGCTGTTTGTCAAAATCCATTGCTCTGATATGTAACTAACTTTGCTGCTTCTATCTCCTCTTGTTCCCCTGATGCATCGTTCTGTTCCCTTCTTGCAAAAACTCCTGTGTTGAGTTGGCTTAAGTAATTATTTCTCTTGTCGATTCATTACTTACAGCTCAGTGATTTGAAAACTTTTGTTGAATTTTTGGTTTTTATCTGGGAACAGGGAGTACTTCAGTGAGCTTTTTGTCCGAGATCCTTGTCTTTGTGTACAGATAGGGTAAACTTTGCCGCGTCCGGCTGTTATTTTGGTAACAGTAATTGCTTTTAAATCATCAGCTGAGTTCTGCTGTCCCTAGACCCTCCATTCTAGAGACACACTACTGCTCGTGTTCTGTACCTGCTTTCAATTCAGTTTGTAACCTCGGACTGAAATGACGGTATCTTCTGATTTGGGAACCCCCCTTGGCAGGGTTACGTTCCACCAAATACAGAAGGCAACAGCCCTTAAGTGTAAGTGCCTTTAAATGTAAGTAGTAGAACTTTTAACAGCAGTATAGAAACTGGGGAGTCAATGTAGTGTTTTTAATGAGTTATCTTTGGAGAAGTCGAGGTTTTCGGATGTTCTGTAAACACAGTAAAGAGACAGAAGCAGGCACTGATTATTAGACGTGGTAATTGCTTGGTAAATAAGACCGGTGAGAAGAAGAGCGTCCAAATGGACCAGTGGGGAAAAAATTGGCACTGTCACATGGCAGAATCCCCACATGGGGGAGATGTCTCCAGTAGGATGTGTTCAAGAGAGTGTATGTGGTATAATAACCTAAAAAATATGTTTTCTAGCTGTAAATAAAAGCTGAATTTGCTTAAGATTTTAAGATAATAGAAGGGATTCTAGTAAATATCCAAAGATTGACTTGAAGGTGAAGATGTGATTCCATGAGATCACGCACGTTTTGAGACCCCTTTTCTGCATCTGAGAAATTTAAAGGCAGTTCCTTTCAGCTGTTTTAATATTGCCTTTGACATAAACGCTACACCTCTGGTTTTGTTTAAATTGTAGCTCACAGTGGTGCTTACTCTGAAAAAAACCTTGAAGCCCTTGAACAGCTTGCATTTTCCATTTTTTAGTTTTGTTTTTTTTTTTTAAGCTAAAATCACACTGATACTGATCATCCATAACTTACGGGGGTTTGTAATGCTATTTAAAGCATCAATTTATGACTGGGACTCTGTGCCACACTGATATTTAAGTAAGTAATTCAGAGAAGCCGTGCAAATTCTTAAATGCGTTTGGAGTTAAAGCTGCTTTTCATGTTGAGAGTGCAAATGTTTAAAAATGGAAAAAATAATCTTTTAAGAAGCTACACTGATGACTATTATGTTGAAAAACAGAAACCTTTGGGGTTTTTTTAATAGTCAATAGTGTGGGTATAAAGAGTGTGGCGATCTTAATGCGAGATTAAAATCTTAAGTGTGATGAGACCTTAAAGAGCTGCAGCGTAACAGCTTTTCAGAACAGATGAACTCGGGCTTTTCTTAAACTCCTATAAAGAGCAATATTCCCAATTTGTTTGCGCTGCGTTAGGCCAGCCTGGTGTTGATGGCTACATCCAGCATTTAATTGTGCTTTGTGGAGAGAGCGCAGGGAACCAGCCCGTGGTAACTGTTTATATCGCTCCCCTGGCAGCACCCTTAGTAGAATTTCCCTTCTCTCTTCCAGGTCACTGAAGTTGTAATGATCTATGACGCAGAGAAACAGAGGCCCCGAGGTAAAGGCTGATCTAGTTTGTCCTTGAAATTTCTTCATACTCTCCTATAGTCAGATGGCAAACTATTTCACACCATCAGAAAAGGTAGACTTTTTTTTTTTTTTCCCCTACGTTGCCTCAGGAAAAAGAATAATTCACTGGGCAAATATCACTTCGAGTCTCGACTCTTCATCTGCAGCTTTAGTTGGTATCTGTGCATTTAAAGTCAGACGTTTCATGTTCATTTATGGGGTTTTTTTGCTAGTCTTTTTAGTGGAATGAAATTTGATTCTCTAGCCGCTCCTGTGGCTTAAGGTACTAATGGTGGGGGGAAAAAAATGAACAGATTTTCCTCCTGTTCCCCACAAAAGGTATGTCGATGTCTGTAATTGCATGGGGGGGCTACTCCGGTTCAGAGTATTTCTGAACACGAGATTAGAGCAGAATCCATCCATTTTGTGCTTTTTGTTTTGGTTAAATGGCTTCACTTAAAGAAAAACACTTCTTAAACTACACAAAATAATTCTGAAATCTATATATTTTGATTGGGGCGTGTAATCCCTGTATGGTATACTAATTTTAAAAAAAAACAAACAACAACAAACAAAACCAAACCCCAAAACCTGGAAGTTTCACCAGACTATTGAATCAAGGTGGTAACCTTTGGTCAAAATACGAAGCAAGTTTCATGTCATCCACTCCCATTGCATCTCTCATCTGTTTGACAATTAAGAGGCAATAATTCAAATACGTGAAGCTTAGTTGCACTGACCACCCTGTAGCATGTTCTACATGCTAGAGAATAGTTTGCCATCTGAACTTTCATTTCTCTTCTGACTCATTATTAAGAAATATATTCTTCACTTCATATTTATTAAGCTGTTAAGTCTTAGTTTTATTTTTAATTTAGACATACATCCTTAGTGACATATTTAAGTGTTTCATAGTAAAGTATGGTAATGTTAAGTAAGTTCTTTTTTTTTTTTTTTTTTTTCTTTTCTCTCTGTGAATTGTTTGACTGTGATTAACGATATCTCTTTAGATTTCTTCTCTCTAGGTGATAATTTATCACAGAGGTACAGGCCAGTTCCACAGTCAGAGGAGGGACGGGCTTTGTCTTTTATTGGAGTGTAAACGAAGTTTCAATATATTTGTTTTTTTGTTTTCTTGCTTTAGCTACCTTAATCTTCTTTCAACAGATACCTTTTATTTAAGCGGAATGTAAATTCATCTATTCAAACGCTCTAGAGCATCTGATTTTCCATAGAGGAGGCAGTGGAGACAGAGATACGGGCATCTGAATATAATTTATTGCCGAAGTTCTGAAATATTTCAGTAATTGTTGTATCATCTACATCTTTGCAATATTTAACGCAGCCTCTGAGCAAAAGGTACTAAAGCATCATGCCTGGTCTGGATTAATCCTCATCTCAATTAATGGCTTCTCTGCTTAAAGCTATACTAAAAAAAAAAAAAAAATAAAAAAAAATAGAGGGCTTTGGGTGGACTGCTCAGGTGGGAGCTTAGAGCAGAAGTTTGAAAACCTCCCTTGTCTCCATCCAGTGTGTGCTGCAGAGTGCTCTCTCTCCTCATTCACCTGACTTCTTCAACTTCTTGAATCCTCTTGCTCTGGCTTTCGTTTTTGTTGGGTTACGTTATTTTATGTAGGGTGGTAACTAACTGTCATCTCCAAAAATGGCCTTGTTAGTCCCTGGGGGCGTGCGAGGAAAAATTCCTCGTGGTTTGCATTGGGCACTCCTGGTCACGCATCCCAGAACACATTTTCTCTTGCCTTCTCTTTCTCATCTCTGTTCTGTTGCAGAGTGCTGCTCTGCCTACACACTCGTCCTTTTAACACGGTACCTAAATGACTATATATTTATAACATTTAAAAGGCCGATTCCCTGCCATCTTCTGCTTGTGCCATTCTGAATTTCGCCTTCTTCCATTAACTCCGCCATCCTTGCGTTCTGAACAGATCCCTTGCTGCATGTCATTTTACGGGTTAGCTGCTAGGAGGAGGGAAAAATTATCCTCGTTACTAATCCTGGTAGCATTCCTCCGGCTCCCGCTCCTCGAGAGGATGCTGGGAACCAGTCTGGGCTGGTGTCAGAGCCGCAGCGATGCCCTTGAGGAGCCAGCTCTGTCTCTTCAAGTACCCGAGTCCTCTCTGCTCGCTCGCGCTCTCCTCCTGCCTCTCCTGCGAGCTTTCATCGGAGTTCCTTTCAGTCCCAGTCCCAGCGCAGGCAGCCTCTCGCATCTCAAAAGAAACGGTGCCTTTGTTGCAGCCTCTGCTTCTCGTGTTTTCTATTCTTGGCTGAGCCAACAACTGGGAAGTAATTTACAGGTTCTCGCTGTGTTTGTTCTCTCCCTGCCCTTGGCTGCACACCAGCGTCATTGCTCCCGTCGGCGCTCCGCTCCCATTCCTGCTAAAGGCAGTTCCTTTCTCTGGTCCTCAATAAAGTCCTGTCCTTCCGAAAATAATGCTACGGGATGAGAGACTTTATCACTTTAACTGTATTTAAAATTTCACGTTGTTGTACTCTGATTTCTTCACTATTCCTTATCTTGTGGTGTTTGGCCCTTTTAAACCCTTTCTTATTTATTTATTTTTTTCTTTACTGGCTTCCTCAATGACCTCTTATTCTCCTTCCTCCTCCAAACCCCATCCCACAATACATTCCCCTCCTTCAGTCTTCTTGGAATCAAGTTAAACAGGCAGCCTTCACATGTAGATGGTATCCATCATTTTTCTTTCCCGTGCCTTTTTTAGGTAAAGGCAGCAATACCAAATGTGTGACTTAAATACAAATACTTCTCTTTTGGCTCTAATACTTAGGTTTCTAGTTAACCTCAGACAAATATATTGTGATGAAATGCTGCTCTCAGCTTTGAGGCTGCTTTCATCACAGGTCAACAAAACTTCGTTTATACTGCCAGTCTCTTGTGTGTGGGAAATGCTAATTTTTTTCCTTTTTATTTTAAGTTTATTTTAGTGATGTCTTTTGCTCTTGTTGCTGACAGCAGAATTTGACCTGCTGGAATCTATTTTGGCCTGTATCTTTGTGTATTTTTTTATATATATAAACTTCTCTACAATAGGCCTCTTTGGGCTTACCCAACCCAGTTGGATAAGCTCAGAGAGACACTAACTGTTATAGATACTGTATTTCTGTTTAACGCTTTAGAGCAATATATGGCTGCTGTCAGCACTAGCTGCAAAGCAAAATGCAAACCAAGGGGGAAATCTTGGGTTTCAGAAAAGCAGAAATGCATCCATGTTCCATATGCTTTTGATGCCGCACCTCGTTTTTTCTTTCTAATTTTGATTGCTCTCCCCTTAGCTAATCTGAAGAATGGCACAGATTCTGTACTGCATGTGTTCCCCTTCCCCGGGCCGGTGGTCACACCGCGATCAGTGGTTGATGGCATGAACCAGCCTCCGCGTTCTGTGGAATTAACCACTTATTTTGCCACTCTCTCGGCAGTATCAGCAGCTACAACCTAAGTGCAGTGGTTCTCAAAGTGCCACCTCAAAAAGCGACTTCGTCCTTGGGGCTTTCCCTCTTTTTTCCGGTGTTTTCTACAGGCATCAGACTCTCCCCTGGTGCCCTTTCCAAAGCCGCTGGGTTCAGCCGAGGGCTATGGCCAGATGGAAGGGGATGAGCCACTCCTGGGGTTCTGGGGCAAAAAGAGGGGCTGAAAAGTATTGCCTAGATTTTTCAAGAGAAAAGCGGCAGGAAATATAAGAAATAAAACAGATGAAGGGCCATGATGGCGAGTATCCCGTTCTGTATAGGCAACACTTCTTTAGTTGCCAGGGGTTGCTGTGTTTGGAAGGAATTGGAAGGAATAATGTCTATTTTCTAAGGTCTGGAAATCTTGAGAACCTCTGATCTAGGTTGTGAGTTTCTGAAGCTTCTCATTCATCCATGGAGTGGTAAAATTTTTCATGCTTTAACAGCTACATTTCAAAGACAACTTTCTTATTTTCCACAGAAAATACTCCCTAATTGGAAGATGGGATAAGGGATGGGAGGAAGTTGCTTTGCAGCTTTGGGGAACAGGGACATAATAGCTCGGGGAACCTGGTCTGAATCACAGATAGGAGCAGCTTTAATCTGCTGTCCCACAAGTATTTTGTTTTTAATCCTGTGGCACAGTTATATTTATGACTATATTAGCACTTTTTTTCCATTTCCTGGTAGGTGGGTTAGGAAGAAAAATTAAAAGATGGTTAACAAGCTCAGTTCGTAAGTTGCATGTGTGAAACCAAGATGAGGCATTAATTGCCTGGTTACAGGAAGTATCCATTGCAATTTTCTCAGATTGACTTTTTTTGAAAATTTAACACAAGTCTCGGTTATCTGAAACCCCTGCTTGAACCCTTGGTCCGCCCCTAATACTGTTCATCATCCTGTTTTGTGTCACAACACCCTGCTACCTTGATTCACTCTTCGTCGTTGGCTAGGTTTTGGATTTATTACTTTCGAGGACGAACAATCAGTGGACCAGGCTGTCAACATGCATTTTCACGACATCATGGGCAAAAAAGTGTGTAGTTGTAGTTTTATTTTACCTTAAGAAAGAACCAAGTCTTGGGCAACTGGCGATTTCACTGGTGAATAAAGGTTATTGATTCAGTCAGGCGGGAGAGCACGTCTGTCCAAATTCCAGGCTTTATCCATGAAGGTGGGGAAAGTCTTCGGAGTTTGCTTGAACAGGCGAGGGACGGGTCGTGCAGGGCTTGGCCCGTGGAGGAGAGACGGGGCTGGAAATCCTGAGAATTGGGGCTGGGGGGTGCTCTGGTTTGGGGAAGGCCTTGTTCTGACAGACCTGGGGGGCTGCTGGGGCTGGGCACCGCTTAGGGGACACAGGGTTGCTGATGGCCACCTTGCTGTCAGCTCTGCCTGGGGGCAAAGGGTAGGAATTAGTTGTTTCCAGCTGTTTGAAAATCAGAACCCCAGTGAAATCTGAGTTGTTCAAGGCTTGGTTTAAGATACCACTCCTTCAGATGTGGATTTGATACTCAAATTTTGAGGTGGTGCAAGACAATCTACTTTATATAATCTTAAATTTAAAAAGAAAAAGGAAATATAAAAACATCATGAAGGATTGGTTTTTTAAAAAATTGGGTCACTTACTGTGAAACTTTGATACGAACCCACGTACTCTATATAGTATTTAACCACAATGCAGTTAAGTGACCTCTGGTTGTTTCATCTTCATACTGTGTTGTCAGCAAACGGGTGTTCGATAGGGAGGAATTTTGTAGGTTTGCTTTGATGTTACTCGGCAAGGAACGTGCTGGTACCTGTGGAAAAAAAAAAAGCTAGAAGCAAAGTAAATTGATGCAGGGCACCCACATTTTATACCCAGAAAATAATAACTTCTTAAAGAAAAATTAACCCCAGGAAGTTCTGGTAAATATAAAGTCCTTGCAGCTTTACAGTATATCCACAATTTTTAAAGTAACATTAAAACTGCTGAGGTTAGAGTGAGCAGGTTTCGAGGGAACACAAGAACAGTCACTTGCCTTAAATTACTGCATTGTATAATTGTGCATTGTCTTTTAAAGTCTCTCTGTGCTGATATTTCATAAGCGTTTCTTCAGCTAGCAGGGGACATGTACTTGCATATCAGGGCAGTTCCGGTCAGTTATGCAGAATATAATGCTTTTTATTTCCATGAACTCGTTTGGGGGCCGAGGGGTGGGCTGATTTCCTAACAATGGAAACGGAGCAAAGGAAGAAACGTGCTTGTGTAATCGAGAACGTCAGCGCAGGTTCTTGCTTACCAGTGTGTTCCTCCCACGAGCTCTCCCGGGTGCGAGCAAATGCACTGGCAGCAGTAAATTTACCCCGGTACGTGTGTGAATTATCTCTATCCTCTGGGCATCCTCTGCTCTTGCCTTGGAATTGCCTTAAACTTAGACAAACCACTGAAAGGAGAGGTTCTATCCCAGAGCAGCAGTTGGGTGTGAAGGGGGACAAAGGAGAGTACGTCTGTCCCGGCTCTGGGAGAGGATGGAGAACCCTGTGTGAGCCTCTGAAATGGCACCTCCGACACTGCTGCTTTCCAGAAAAACTTCGGTGTGAATTCAGAGTTCTCCCTTCTTTCCCAAACAATGGAATAATTTATTTTTGCCTTTTTTTTTTTTTCCTTTCAGTGACATAAAAACCCCCAGAATAACACAGTTTTTTCCGCTCTGAGGAGCGGAGATGCCTCATTTCATGGTATAAACTGGGCCTTAAGCAGGTGTTGAATTTTAACCCCGGTGCTGGGAATATTGCACAGGGATTTTTCAGTCCTCAGTTTGGCAGTTCACCGCTTCCAAATGTGCACTGAAAAATTAATGGGATTCTTCCACACAGATTAATGAACTCCAGCTACTCCGCTCTCTCCATTGACTAATAATGCCTGCTTTAAAAATGGTATCTCTTTCTTTTTGGTAATTAAAAAGGTATTGCTGAAATGAATCCATATGTTGTTGAAAGGGAAAAAAAATTAAAATTGCAAGAAGGACTCTGCTTTTGTAAGCAATAACTGAATTCCCTCCAGGCAAATGTGTTAAGACTCATTAATTTGAGTCCTTTGAAAAATTCCCTTGGTTCCTCTCTGGAAGGGCCTTCAGCTGACAGAGATTTGGTTACTGTCATGTCGAATGTCCTTGGGGCATCTGCGCGGGCTGGGGGCGGGGGGCTTTGTCCTTGCCTTGTGCCTGTTTCCTGTTTGTTCTCTGACATGAATGGTTTTTAAGACATGGCAGGAAGAATTCTGAATACTTTATTTTCCATACTACTCAGGCCCATTGATGATTGAGATTTATTTTCTTTGTACTCTGGCACCCATTAAAATTAATCATAAAATAAAAAAAGGCTTTAATTCAGCATGCATGAGTGCTGAGAGGGTTTCATTAAATCAGAAACTGGATTTTTTTTTTTTTTGAGAGGTTTATATTGAATGTGCAGCTTATTTTAAGTAGGTCAAATGCACTTACTCGATGGCTTGGAACACTAGGACATTTTAGCTTTGAATAAAATAAGTTAAGCACTGTGGCTTACTAATTTTAAAAACAGGAGGGCTTTTGTCACTGACTTAACACAGTATGAAGATTTGCTTCTTATTGACTCAACTGTCCATTTTTATTACTTGCATGTTTGTTTACTTTTTTGTTAGATGTAATGTAAGATTCTCTTATCACATCCATTCCCTCTGACATTGTTTGAGTTAATTGAGATTCTTTAAGCGTTAGCCTGGGGAAGGTAAGTCTTTATCTTCCATTAGACATTTAAATAAAAATCTTAAGTTTAAAAACAAACAAACAAGCAAAAAAACCAACCAACCAACTGTGTGTTTCTCAGGTATGAGCAGAGCTGAAATTGTAGTTAGATGGGGTGGGTTAAACTGTAACTTCCAAATGAACCCCAAACGTGTTTGAATGGTTAAAGCATTAGTACCCTTTTTCAGAGCGTACTCTTTACTCAAAGTCCTTTTTTTTTTTTACCGGAAAACATCGTCTTTGTAACTCCTGCCTTAAATGTGAAATTAGTACATAAATACTTGAAAGGATTATGCTTTTTTTAAGTGAAGAGCCGTTGTAAGAGGGTACTGCTGTTTTAAGATTAAAGCCAATGAATACTGTACTCTGATGAAACCTAAGTGATTTGTAGGATGTGTTTTACTTGAAATACCTCAACAGTAGGACTTGTAATGTCTTACCATCATATATATTGTACCTGAGAAACATTTTAAATTACTGGCCTTAAGTTTAATAATTTTAAGTATTTAGACATAAGTCGTAAGATGCTAAGTGTAGTCTTAAGTGTAATTAAGGGTGTGTGTGAAGGGAAGGGGGGTGCATTGCCCTGCAACATCTCTCCTAAAAGGCACCTCTGTTTGTTTAGGTGGAGGTGAAGCGCGCGGAACCTCGGGACAGCAAAAGCCAAACTCCAGGGCCACCCGGTGCCAGTCAGTGGGGAAGTAGGATCATGCCAAGCGCTGCCAACGGCTGGGCAGGTCAGCCCCCTCCGACCTGGCAGCAGGGATACGGCCCTCAAGGTACCGTTTTGGTGTCAGTCACGTGCGCAGGAGTCTTGCCTCTGCACCTTACTGGGAATTTGGTTTTACTGGCAAATAACAGCACTGCCGGGTCTATCAATGCTATTGCTGTGCTGGATTGCTGGTAGCGGAACTAAAAACCCACATGTCAGTTCATCCCAGGGCTGCTGAGATTGTTCCTTCACTTCTTTTACCAAAAACCTTTGTTTCATAGGGCAGGAATCAGTGGGTTTTGCTGGGTCTAGTGTGTGTCCCAGGCTGTGCTTCACCTCTTTGGTTCTGCCTCTCCCCAAACACAATCGCGTGGTTTTGGGTAACGCGGAGGAGGTGTTGAGACAGCTCAAGGGCTCCAGTTGTGACTCCAGCTGTGGGATTATGGGCTGCCTGAGACCCTGATGAAAAATTGTATTGAAATAATGGCTTTTCAAGGATGAGGCAGTTTCAAAGGAAGCTATGAGTAAAATTTGAAAGGGCTGAGAGAAAAACAGATGGTCTTGTCTTTGGATTTTATTGCTTAATGTAGCCTGGAAAAATAACAAGCAGCTATGGGGGTAGCAGTGGTGCAGGGGAGCACTTAATGCATATAATTTTCTTGATTTAGCTTGAACCCTTCAGGGCTGAAAGGAGCAGCCGTGTGTTTTGGGTTTGATGGCTCTAAACCCCCACAAGATTTTGAAGACAGGATAAATACGCTGAGTTCATCCAAAGACGGGTTTGATAACTTCTGGAGAAATAGGGTGGTATAATTGAGTTGCGTTTGACAGAACAGAACTTGCTTGCTCTGATAGATGAGGAATCTTCACCTGGGGGGCTAAAGGGAGTGTCATGGCTTCGTCTCGTGCTGCAATGGATGATACCTCGGTGGAGGGATGGCTTGTTTCCCCATGGTGCTTATTAACTTGAAAGCTGCAGCTGAGGCTTTGACATTCTGCACAGATGTGCTAATCTGCAACTGCGCAAATTGAGAAACTAGATTATTTTCAATGTGGTTAGTTGTAGAGAAAATGATATCTGATCTACTGGAAAGATTAACGTAAGACATAAATGCATTTATCTTTCAATCTTAATGCTGCGACGAATACAGAAGATTATGTTTTTATGGTTCAAAAACTTCAAAAATGACTATGATAAGCCTGGTAGTAAATTAAAAACACTTTGGCTGTGTAGTCTGCTGTGATTCCCAGTACTTTTGTTCTTCACACTAGTATGATTTCTTGCACTTGGTGTGCCCACAGTTCTTGAGCTCTCCACCTGATCTGAGTTTGGGGACTGCTGTCTCTCTTGCATGTTATTTGCTGAATGATTCAGAGGCTATTCAGAAATAGTGAATTTTAGTGAATAAATAAATTTTAGTGAATAGTGAAAAAAACTATTTCTTGGACCATAAAAATAGATCTGTAGGGGATACTGGGAGGGTACTCGGTCTATTCCAGAGCCCAGAGCAAGATCAACTTTCTTTTAAATCATTCCCGTTCCATAGTATGTGGCTTCAGTGCCTGTGTAAGTCACTTGTTTTTGTTCTGTTTTAGGGATGTGGGTGCCAGCAGGACAGGCGATTGGTAAGTACGTTACATGGGACCAATTTTAAACGAGAAATTCTACTGAGCGAGGGTGCTGTTTCTTTAAGAGTTCACAGCGATTTGTGGATTTCTGTAGTATTTAACCTACATTTAAAAGCTTGATTGAATTTGTCCTGAAAGAACACAGGAGAAGATAGTGTGTTCTTAACAACTCAGTAATGGGAGCTGACATACATCCTGCTGTTGCCAACCACGCTAATTTGTTATCAAGGAATTACATTCTAAACTGCAATTATTTGCAGTAGGGATGCATAGAGGACAAATATTTCCCAAAGTCAGAATTCATAGAAGGCTGAGACTGCGTCTGAAATGTATCAGCTTTACCCCATCTAGAGGATGCTGACTTAAGCAGCAGCTTCTCATTATTAAGCCACTTTAGTTCTTGGTTTCTCTCTATCTTTCTAGGTGGATATGGACCACCTCCTCCAGGAAGAGGAGCTCCTCCACCACCACCACCATTTACCTCATACATAGTCTCTACACCTCCCGGAGGATTCCCGCCTCCGCAAGGATTTCCACAGGGCTATGGCACCCCTCCACCATTTAGTAAGTGACCTACGGGATTTCCAGTACAGTCTGTCTCCAAATTCAGTTTTCAGCTTTTGCTTATCTTCCTCTGCACTTGGATTTTTTTTTTTTTTTTCCCTACGTTTCAGCTATCCTTAGATGTTTATCCTAGGTTAAATATTCCAAGCTGTAATTATAAGTATTTTTGTCTGTGAGTTGGGTTACTTTTTTCTTGGCTACGGTAATCATTTGTTCTCTGCTCTAAATCTGTGTTGCTAAAAGAATTTAGATTTATTGTGTACCCCTGTGACGACATCCGAGAGAAAAGTTAGAGATTACTGTGTGGTGACTGGGGCTAGACACGGGCTGGGATTTTCGGAGAAGCTTAAGGAATTAAGGTCACAACTAGCATTGGAAATATAATAGGATTTTGGCAACGACCCCCTCAGGCCACCTTTTGAAAAGTCTGGTCACAAACCTGGTTTAAAACAGAAGGTGGAAAATACCACCCAGTTATCTTGAGCTGCTTGTTCTGCTATGAGGGTGCTGTTTGTTTGGGGTACCTTTTTTTTCCTCTAAGATCTTGAGTTATATGGCTTCGTCTTTGTGTCTCTCACATGCACATGTGAGCGCAGAGTTGGGTCCCCAGTTCTACCTCATCGCTTCCTCTGTGCTGGTGTAGCTGGAGTTTTCCTCTGGGGGAAGATTTCTCATGATAGAAGGTTTGTTGTTGGGGTCTTTTAGCCACAGTGGTTGCCAGCAGGGTGCTTGCCAGCCACAGTGGTTGCCAGAATTACTGTATGGCCAGCTGTCGATAACAAACACTTTGGTTTTAAGAGACTTAAAGGTATTTTTAAAGAAGCTTCTCATACCTTAAGGCCAAGCAAGAAGCCAGGGTGGGGTTCACCCATGTCTTTTCACGTGTATTGTACTTTCCTCCTGTTCCAGGTTTTGGTTATGGTGCTCCACCTCCTCCGCCTGACCAGTTTGCCCCACCTGGAGTACCCCCTCCACCTGCCACTCCAGGGGCAGCACCACTAGCTTTTCCTCCACCACCACCACCATCTCAGGCAACTCAGGACATGAGCAAACCCCCAACTGCTCAGCCAGAATTCCCTTATAGTCAGTTTGGTAAGTAACCGCGTATCAAATAAACTCCGCTTGAGCTTTCTCCCCTTCCTGCTTTTCCCTTATATTTGGGTAGAAAGTCAGTGTTTGGAAACATTTGCTGGCACTGAAGGCCCTTCCCTCCAGGATGGGAACGCCAGCCACCAGCTCTCAAGCGATCCTTAAATCACGCAGTATTCTAGCCAGAGGGGACTTTCTTAATCAGCTCTAAAACATTGCCTGGATGCTGGGAAATAGTCTGCAGAGACTTGTGCACTGGTGGGATAAACTACTGACTTGCACTCTCCCTGAATCTGTATTTAAAACTCGTTTTTTTTCCCCTCCAAGAGCTCATGATGGAGCTCGGAGTCAGCTTTTTTGTGTGACTGACTGGAATCAGACGTGAAGGGTAAGAACAGCATGGAGGGGCGAGCAGTGTGGGTGTAAGAACCTGAGCTGTGTGCCCTTCCCTCCCTCCCCCTGCTCTTTTCCTGTCTGTCTGAAGTCTGTAATGCTTAATTGTGCCGTGCAGATCGCTGTTGCAGATACCTGATAGAAGACAGTGATGAGTTTTAAGCCAGTCAGACAGTACCACCATAAAGATTAATAAATTGCTCTACAAGTGCTAGTGCTGAGTAAAATCCCTGCTCCTCCCCGTGGAAGCTGAGAGGGAATTTCTCATCTTGCTCTTCCTCTTGGCCCTATTTTTGAGCAGTGATGTCCAAAGATGTGGCACACTGCTGGGTTTTTTCCTCTTTTTTTTTTTTTTTTTTTTTTTTTTTAAAGGGATTGTAATTGGTCATTTTTTAACTTCTCAAGTGACCTTTCTGCAGGCAGGCCCATGGATTTCTAGGCCCGTGGATTTAGGCTGTTCCCCACTGGAACAAGTTCTCCACCACCACACGTGGTGCCTGCAGAAGCTCTTCTGAAATCAACGCTTCGTCAAGTTACTTAAATAGATGCTATTCCAAGTTCCAAAAATGTAAAACAGGCTCTGAAGGAAGAGGAGCCTTTCAGATGTGTTTATAAAGCAAACATATGTTCTCATGCTGATGAATTGGAGATGTTTTTCGATTTGTTTGTTATAAACACAGTTGCTTTCACAGAGAGCTTTGCCCTTGTGACTCAAGAGGAAGTTTTCCTTGTCTTGCCAGAGCTTGTCTCTTTGCAGACTCTTTTTGAAGGGGGGATGGGACCTATTAAATAAGGATAAATCCGTGCACAATCCCTTTTGTTCAGTGGGAAGCCAATGTCTGAGATGTGTTGGAAGTTTAGGAAGAATCTCTTTTCCAACATAGTGCAAAACGGGAGGGGGCATTCCAGTATTTGGTGTGTGTAGTACCCCTGGTGTGTGTTCGGAAGCCTCTTTAGCAGTGAAATTTTTCAGGTGCTCTTAGTCTGTTAAGAGTGCTGGGGAGGAAGAGGAAGAAGGCTGAGAAGGGTAGTTTTTCAAACCATAACCGCAGTTAGTCTCTCACCTCGAGTGCTTTTCTAACCTGAAAGCTGTTAGAAGCATTGACGGGGACAGAGGTGTTCAATCCTGCAGGACCACAGAGTCATCCGCCTGTTAGGAAAGTTAACGTGTAAAACCTTTCAGACTTTTTTTTTTTAAAGAGCTTCAGCACTTGATGTGATCACAAATGAGTTAGCAGCATTGCTGTGCAATAGGCAGTCTAGCCGATCTGCATGTATTTACATAAATGCATAAAGCTTATGGGCTTGAAAGAGGCCCCGAGTTATCTTATCGTTGTGGCGTTTTTAAGATTTGTCCTGGCTTGACAGCATCTTAAATGCTGCCGTGTTTAAAGCCAGGCTGAATGTAAGCACTAGTGAATTAAACACTAACAAGGGTGCATCTCCCTCACCCTGAAAAATTATCTCTGCACAGGGCTCTCTGGGGGTTCGGCGCCCTGGTCTCCTCATTTCTTACTAGGGCTGGGTTCCTATTCTCAAGACCCTTCAGGCTACGCGCCAATACTTTGTTTACACTCTTATGGTCAGGCTGAGCAGTGAGAAGCCTAGGTAGGTGGTGCCTCTTTACAACCAATGCTCTTGATGTATCTGCCGTGGGGAAATTAACTTGTGTTTCTTGCAGGGCCTCTTTTAAGAGGGTGGGGGGGAAAAAAGTGCGGCTCAAATGTTTACTTTTGTGAGTAAGGGCAATACAGTTCTGTGTGGTGGTACCTGGCTGAAGTGAACCCTCCCGCCTGACGTGTGACTGATGCTGCCCTTCGCTCCCGAGCCGCTGCTTCGGCGAGGCTTTATCCCGTGTAACCCAACTGAGCTCAGGTTCTTGAGCGGGGCAGTAAAAGCCTCGTGGCTGGGGCGGCGCTGGGAGAGCGGCGGCGCTGGGGCAGGCGGGGAGCCGCGGCAGGAGCTGAGAAAGCAGGGGGGAGACAATATCTGGCTGTTCAGGTTTATGCTGTAGGTTTCCTTTGTGATAGACAAATTGAGAACTGTGGTTTCCGCCACTCGAAGCTGTAACACTGCAGTGTACAGTGAGAAATAACTTGATGATTTTTTTTTTTTCCCCAACTCTGAGCCTCACCCCTTGACAAACAATTAAATTGTATTTTTGGTTGCCTGCTTATGTCCGTCTGAAAAAAAACGGCTGGATTAGCATTTTGGGCTAATAGAAGCCTGTGATAGATGTGTTTTAAGGCTCATTAGTGGTAGCAAGTCCTGAGAGACAGGCAGAGCTTGAAATTGAAATACTGAAGACATGCTAAGAGACTTTGTTTTGGATTAAGAGAGTTAAACCTGCTTTAAGCCTGCACAGAGAGAAGCAGAACTGCAGGAACGTACTTAGTAATTAGGATTCTTAATACCATCTTTCATAGCAGAGGCTTGCACTGATGCCACTGTTATGATTAAGAGTCGTATTTAATTACAGGAACTTTTACTAAATTTCTCAGTGTCCTGAATTTACGTTTAGCCGTCTTTCATGTTGACAGCAAGAATTCCAGCAAGTCTTTCGTCTTCGCCCTTCCTCCCTATTCCCAAATTCTCCTCACTCTGAACCCACTGGGAACCCGGCCTTTGGTGCGGCTCCCGTCACAGGGCAGTGGGTGCAGGAGGACAGTGTGGCAGAAGAAGTGTTTAATTCCTCAGATTGAGGAAGAACGAGATCAAAGTGAACTTGAAGCCTGCGTTAGTGTAAAATTCAGTAGAGGCAGGACGCTGGAGTCGGTCCCTGCCTGCGCTGCTCCCCAGCCGGGCCAGCAGTGGGGCAGCAAGTTTGAGATGGGGCTTTGTTTTTTGAACTTGGAATAAATCTACTTCAGCCTGCCCGGGCCCTGAGTTTCTGGGGAAGGACATTAGTTCTTTCTAAGGGCAGCTTTGGACCAAGGGTTCCATTGTGAAGTTTATAATGGGTTCAGTAGTCACAGCCTTTGCCAACTTTGCCCCCTCAGGTTTCAATTTACGTTTTTTTTTTTAATTGATTATTCCTTGAGAGAGAGGCTGATGAGTTAATTAAAATACATATTCAGGCAGCAGCACTCTGGGTTTTTTTTTTTTTTTTTTTTTTTGAAAGGGAGTTTAAGATTGTCTTCTCCAGCGTGTCTTCTCAGCGAGGGAAGTTGTTGGCTGTCGAGGGCCGATGGTGAAGCTGACGCTGCAGAGCCAGAAGCGCTGCGCTGGCAGTGCCAGGGGTTTAAGAGCCTGCAGGTTTCAGGGAAAAACTTCCTTGCGACATCTGCGTCTCTGCTGAACCTGACAGTCCTAGTTTCTTGCCAATAAACAGCCCGTCCCAAGCAAAAATTAAATTCGGAATGAGCTGACAGCAAACCTACAGGCCACTTGAAGCATCTGAACAGCCGTAACGGGGTGCTTTAGCTCCAGCCTGGGTAGGGTTACCCCAAAAGTGAAAACTACTCTTTCTGCCTCCCTGTTCTTCCTGCTTTTTGCCCATTCCTTCTGTAGGAGGAGGTAAATAATGGCAAGAAGGGAAAGCAGCTGCTTATCGTTAAGGTGTCAGAGCGAGGAGTTTGTTCCTGGGCCGTGCAGGGGGAGGGACGGGGGCAGGATTTGGGTTGGTGGCTCCTCCACGCGCGCGGGCGGCTCCGGAGGCTGACTCTGCCCTTCTCCCCTTCTCCCCAGGGTATGGACAAGACTTGAGTGGGTTTGGACAAGGTTTCTCTGATCCCAGCCAGCAGCCCCCTCCCTACGGAGGCCCCTCGGTGCAGCCCTCCAGTGGCCCCCCCGCCGGAGGAAGCGGGTTTGGACGAGGACAGAACCACAACGTGCAAGGATTTCACCCCTACAGGCGCTAGCGGGGGCTGGCCATCAGGGAATTCTGTCCACGCAGGGATGTCTGGAACCAGCCCAACCCAGCAATCCCAGACTTCTGAACTTGTGACAATCACATACTTGATGGAAGAAAAACCTAACAACGTTTTTGGTTTTTTTTTTTTTTTTTTTGGTTTTTTTTTTTGGGGGGGGGTGGGGGAAGATGGCTTCTGAAGGCAAAGCTGTGGGTGTTTGGACTGCAGTTTTTAAATATTTTCCTTTCTCTAACCCATCAGCACAAATAAAGAAAATGTCACTGGTTCAAACTACAGGGTTTTAAAAATGTCTTCAGCTTTAATTCAAAACTTCAGGTTTCTTTTTTTTGAAATTATTTTTCCTGAGCCTTTGTTTTACCGTATATTGTAAACTTTTATGTTTAAAAGAAAAAAAAAAAATATATACATTTACAGATTGTGAAATTTTTAAGAGAAATTTTCTACTATGTATGCTGGCTTATTTTTTAATTTAAAACAGGGTTTCCGTTAGCGCTGTTGGAAGTGAGGGCGAGCTGCAACCCCCTTACTCCCGACACGAGCGGTTGGGGGCGGATGGTTCAGAAACTCTGGGAGTTCAAAAGAAATCTACTGAGTGCATTCTGCTGTTGCGACCCGCCGGCGCGGGAGCGGGGCCGGGGCAGACTCGTCGGACGCACAGAGTCACTTACGGAAGCGCAGCCTTGAGATCTGTCGCTTCAAACGCTTTTTCCGATCCTCTGTGGATTTCGTTAGGGGTTAACGGAGGCCTTGTTAAGATGTAGATTTCCCTCAGGCAAAAAGGTTTAGGTGCATTTTGCACTAACCAGTGATTACCCCTGGTTTGAATAAAGAGAAGTACATTTGGATTAGAAACACAAGCCTGTCTCCATTTTTTTTTTTTTCTTTTCTTTTTTTTTTTTCTTTGGACAAAAAATAAGTTCCTTGCGAATTTGTGTTTTCATGAAAAATCAATTGGCAGCCTTGGGGAGAAAAAAAAAAAATAATCACCTCTTAACAGCAGTGGCCAGGCGTGCGCTGAGCCTCAGCGGCCCTTGGGCCACCGGCGCTGGGGACCGCGTCGGCTCCTGGGGCTGGGGGGGGGGATTTTGGGGGGGGACGGACATGGACACCACCACGTTGTGCTTTGTCACCACTGCTCTGGGATTCGAGGTGGTTGAAGGTGGGGGGGGGGTGTCTTGCGCCAAGTCTGGAGTCTCCCGCGTGTCGGTGGCAGCGATGAGCGGGTTGGATGCTGCTGCTCCTCCTCTCGCCTCGGGGGCTCCAAGGCCCCGTGAAGAGTGGGTTCTTCACGCCGCAGGGAGCACCTGGAGGTCCCTCACGGGTTTGTGCCCCTCCAGGAGGGTGCCCCTTGTCTCTCTTCCCCCCCCAGAGCCTGTCCTGGAGCAGGAACCGTGCTCTCGCTGCCTGGGGTTGGTCTCCTTACCCTCTACCTCCTGTTTTGGGGTGGTTTTGCCCTGTAACTGCTCAGAGCAGCATAAAACGGGTAAAATGTGGATTTGTGAGCATCTCGCTCTGTAGATTGGTGGCCGTAACTTCGACCGGACTCCAGTGTTGGTCTCCTGTAGATATGAGCTGCTGCCTCAAAACCTCACCTGGTCTGAGGACCCTTCCCCAGAGGGGGGTGTGTGTGTGCTGCGGGTGCACAGCTGTGCTCGTTAGTCCTGCTCTCGTTAATCACTGTTAATAGGCCTTAACTCTGCAGGAGCGGGTAGCGCACTGCTGCGGGTTGAGAAGACCCTTGGCCGGTGTGGAGGTGGCCTTGCTCAGCACGACGTGTCCCTGGGGCGGGAGGTCGCTGGGTTCCTCTCGGAAGGACTGTGGTGAGTTCAGAGGGTTCTTCTCTGGTTCCTGTGGATGGTACCGGTTCCGCTCCCCGGGGAATCCTCGTGGCTCGGCTCCTCGCTCCCTTCCTTCCAGGAGCACCAAGCCTGTGGAGCCTCCCTGCTGGAGCGGGAGCCGCTGCTCCCCCGTTCCCCGGTGACACGGTGTAGTGCGGGACCAGTGGAAGGAGACTCATCCCTGTTCTGCTGCCTTTCAAGCTCTCCTTGGGGAAAAGGCTTTGGAGACGGACACCTTCTGCCCACAACCAGCCGTTACATCCACCCGAAACTCATCTCTGCCCAGGGACGAGCCGAGAAAGGAGCTGGAGCTTCTCTGCTTCCCCGGGAGCAGCGGGGTCGGGGCCTGGTGGAGAGCGATGTCCTCGGGATGGGACAGAGGAGGCACCTTGGGTAACATCCGCGTGGCCTTGTCATCCGTCCTGCTCTCCAGCCTTGTCTGCAGCGTCTGTCCTTGCTTCAAACCACCGCTCGCAGCCGGAGCTGGAGAAGGTGCCCGGCTCCTGAGGGGAGCAGGAGGACAGCAGAAGATGGAAGGTCCGTCACGGGAAGATGAAGATCCATCACTGGAAGATGAAGGCTGCTGCCTTCCCACGAGACCGGTGCCTCTTGGCCCCAGCAGGGCTGGGCGACGGACACTCAGAGCTGTCCCGGTGTGGCAGCGAGGGCGGGTGACAATGGCGGGAAGGTGACTGTGATCCCTCCCGGCTGCTGTCGGGTCCCACCATGGGCAGCGGGAAGGAGCAGTTTGGCCGTGCTCCTCATGGACCACAACCACCAGGCTCCTCCGTCGGGCTGCGAGGGGGTGGGTTGGTTGGTTGGTTGGTTGGTTGGTTGGTTCGTCCGTCCGTCCCCTCCGGTGCTCAGTCCCTGCCCCTGGCTGCGGGGACGCGGCCCCTTTAAGGGGAGTGAGGGCGGAAGCGCCTCCAGAGGCTGCGGGGGGCGGGGCTTCTCGCCGCTTCCGCCCCGTCGCCGCTCTCGCGAGATCCGCCCCTTCCGGCCCCGCCGCGGCCCTTTCCGAGGAGACCCGGCCAAGATGGTGGGTGCGGGCGGCGGCGCCGGCGGCGCCCATCGGGCTCCATCCGCCGCGGGGGCGGCCGCGAGGGGCCGGGGGAGCCGCTACCGGCGGGGGCGGCGCCGGCTTCTCCCCGGGGGGCGGAGGGGGGGCGGTCCCCGGGTCCTGCCGGGGCTGAGGCTGCCCGGGCCGCGCTAGGCCTCAGCGCGGAGGGAGCCCGGGGGCCCGGCGGGGAGCGGAGGGGGAGCGGGGGGGCGACCGGCGGAGCTCGGTGCCGGCACAGCTCGGTGCCGGGGGGGTGAAGGGGGGTCCCGGCAGCCCTGACACCCCCTCCCTCCCTCCCTCTCTCCCTCTCTCCATCCCTCCCTCTCTCTCTCCATCCATCCCTCCCTGGCTGCAGGCGGAGGTGGAGCAGAAGAAGAAACGAACCTTCCGGAAATTCACCTACAGGGGGGTGGACCTGGACCAGCTCCTCGACATGTCCTAGTAAGAGCGGCACCGGCGAACGGGGCCGTCACCCTCCGCTCGGGCGGCGTTAAACAGCCGCGGTAACCCCCGCTTTGGGGGGTTCCGCAGCCCCGTCCCTGGGCTGTTGCCCGGGTTTGAGGGATCCACCCGAACCGCGGGGGCGCTTTGAGGTGGGACCCCCGGCATAACCTGTGGGAGCGGGGCCGGGGGGGGCCCGGAGATGTTGGGAGGGCTGGAGCCCCTCTGCTGGGAGGACAGGCTGAGAGAGTTGGGGGGTTCAGCCTTGGAGAAGAGAAGGCTCCGGGGAGACCTTGGAGCCTCTTCCAGTCCCTCAAGGGGCTCCAGGAAAGCTGGGGAGGGACTCTGGATCAGGGAGGGGAGCCATAAGATCAGGGGGAAGGTTTGACACTGAAAGAGGGGAGATTGAGCTGAGATGTGGGGAAGAAATTCTTTGCTGTGAGGGTGGTGAGAGCCTGGCCCAGGTTGCCCAGAGAAGCTGTGGCTGCCCCATCCCTGGAGGGGTTCAAGGGCAGGTTGGAGGGGGCTTGGAGCAGCCTGGTGTGGTGGGAGGTGTCCCTGCCCAGGGCAGGGGGGTTGGAACAAGATAATCTTTAAGGTCCCTTCCAACTCTGTCCCTTCTGTGATCCCGAGTCCCTCAGTGGGTGTGGGGTCCCCGGGGGGGGGCTGCGGGCTCAAGTCTCTCTGTTCCCCCCAGCGAGCAGCTGATGCAGCTGTACAGCGCCCGCCAGCGCCGGCGCCTCAACCGGGGGCTGCGCCGCAAGCAGCACTCCCTGCTCAAGCGCCTGCGCAAGGCCAAGAAGGAGGCGCCCCCCATGGAGAAGCCCGAGGTGGTGAAGACCCACCTGCGGGACATGATCATCCTCCCCGAGATGGTGGGCAGCATGGTGGGCGTCTACAACGGCAAGACCTTCAACCAGGTGGAGATCAAGGTGAGGCGTCGCCGCAGAGTCCCCGGAGCCGGGTCCTGGCCCGAGCAGAGCTCCCTGACCTCGTCTGCGTTAATTGTTTTAACGTTTGGTGTCACCCTGGGGCTGAGGGGGGGGGTGTCGAGGCTCCTGCTTGGAGGAAACCTGGCCCTGAGGGACCCCCAGAAGTGTCCGTCTCAGGGGCAGGGGGCTCTCAAGGTTTCAGTGCAGGGAGGGAGTAACCGAATAGCGTGGCTGGTGTGAACCTGGGGGTGCTGCTGCTCTGGGGGGGCCATGGCCATGCCCTCCCTCCCTCCAGCTCTGCCCCGGTACCATTTTCCGATGAAACGGATCCTGGAGGATTCTTGGGAGTGGAATAACCTGGGGGGGGTGGTGTCACCTGATCCCGCTGGTGGGATTAAATGGCGTTTCCTGCTCGTACCTGCCCTTAAATCCAACCTTAAAGTGCACCAAAAGCTCCGTGTCCCCTCTGCTGTCCCCTCTGCCGGGGGACACGGTGCTGGTGGGGGGTTCCGGGGGGGGGACAGGACAGAGGGAGCCTGGCAGTGCCTTGCTCCCTGTGCCACCCTGAGGGTCGTGACTGTCCCTGCTGCCCCCAACGGTCCCCGCTGCCCCCAACGCGGGTCTCTCCTCTCTCTTCCAGCCCGAGATGATCGGTCACTACCTGGGGGAGTTCTCCATCACCTACAAACCGGTGAAGCACGGCCGCCCCGGCATCGGTGCCACCCACTCCTCCAGGTTCATCCCCCTCAAGTAGAGCTGCGGGGGGAGCCTTTTCTACCTGTAAATAAAGAAATTTCTCCCCCACGTCCCTCTCCGGCCTCGCCGTTCCCGGGGGGGGGGGCAGGGCTGGGGGCTGGGGAAGGGCGAGCAAAACTCTTCGCTCTTGGTCGCTGTTTGATGTTTTCCTGGAGGTTTCCCATGGTTTTTTTGGTGAACTCATGCGGCAACCGCTGCTCTTCACGGGGCTTCATCGGAGGAATGAAATTTCCTCTTGGAATTCTTTGCTGGGAAGGGGTGACCGGCGCTTCCCTCCCTGGTGTTTCCCGGGCTCGGCTGGGGGGGGAGCAAAGCCAACAGGGGGGGCCGGGTGGGTGCCCGGGGCTTCGGACCCAGCCCCTCTCCTGGGGGGAAGCAGCCGAGGGCGGGACCCCAAGACCCCAAACAGCCATTTTCTCATGTTAAAATGAGGGATTCCGAAGGTTTTGGGGGGGGGGGGGTGTCACGGCTCGGGGTGGGCAGGGGGAGCGTTTCCCGCGGTGGGACCACTCGGAACACGGTGGAGCATCCGGCACCGGAGCTTTGGTCTCTGCTGTCACCGCGGCACCGGCTCCGGTGCCACCGTCCTGCCCCGGTGTTGGCTCCGACCTGGGCTGGGGGAGACCCCGCGACCTTCGGGGGGGGGGCAGTGACGCATCCACGGTGTCCCACGGGTGACAAACGCCGGTGGTCTCACCCCCCCCTTGTACCGGGATGGAGCAGCCGCGTCGCTCCCCCCCCCCCCCCTTCCCCAAGGTCTCGGCACCGGCCCCTGGTGACACCGGGCGGGGGGGGGGGGCGGCTGTTCCCGGTGCCTTTGGGACACGCCAGGCTCGGGGGGGGGGCAAGTTTTGGCTCGTTCTGAGGGCGTTTTGGTGTCTCACTGGGGGGTCCTTGGGGGTCACTTAAACACGCTCCAGCCCTGTCCCCCCTCCCCGGGGGGTCCCACGGGCACCAGGGCCGTTTGTCCTTCAGGGAAGGTCTCGTGTCACCGGGCACGGTGACCGTGACCATCCTGGTGCAGCCCCCGCTGGTGGGGGGGGGGGACACACACAACGGGGTTGGGATCCCTGTGCCCGGTGGGGGCTGTGGGTGAACCCTCAGCCCCCGGGACCCCCCCGGCCAGGAGGTGGGTGACGGTGGCCTCGGGGTGCGCGGGGCACGGCGGAGGTGACGGCCGTGGCAGGATGAGCCCGGGGGGGGGGGGTGCATTTGCCCCCCCCCCTCGGTGCTGAGGGGGGAGCGGCCTCGGGGGCTCATCGGCCGGGGGTCCTGCTCACCCCGGGGGGCCACCGGGCTCAGCCCTGCACCGGGCAGAGTGACCCCCCACACACACGGCTGGCCCCCCCAGGGCACGGTGAGAGCCCCGGCCGGTTCGGGGGGGGCAGATGTGCCCCCGGAACAGAGGGAATGGGGCAGATCCTGCAACCCCCAACGCTTTGGGGGGGCTTAGAAAAGAGTCGGGGGGGGGGTGGAGACCCCTACGGGCAGCGGGGGGGGTCCCTTCCCCCCCTGCTCCGCCATGAGCCCGTGGGGGGACGCGGGGAGCCCCTTCCAACGGCGCCGCTGGAAAATCCCGGCCGGGAGCGGCGGGGGGGGGGGGGGGGGGGGCGGGGGCGGGATGCGGCTGCTCGGGGCCGCGCCGGCTCCGCGCCCAGCTCCGCATCGCCGCCGCCGGGAATGAGGTACGGCCGCACCTGCCCCCCCTGGCACCCCCCCCGGCACCCCTCGGTACCCCCCGAACCCCCCCGGGGGTCCCGGCGGCTCCGGCCGCTGCAGCCGCCGGGGATGGGGGGGCTCGGGAGGGGCTGCGCGGCGGGGTCGGGGGGGGGGGGGGGGGGGCCCGGCGGGCCGGGGTGGGGGGGGAGGGTCGGGGTGCGGTGCCGGGTTGCCGGGGGGGTTGGACGTGACCGGGGGGGACCCCGATCTGTGGCCCCCCACCCTGCGGAGGAGGGTGCCCCCGGCCCTGGCTGCGCTGAATCTGCCGTCATGCGGCGGGCGCGGCTCCATCCCGGGGGATCGGGGGGACATCGGGGGGGGGGGGGGGGGAATCGGGGGATCTGGGAGGATCGGGGGATCGGGGGGGGGGCGGTAGCATTTAGCCCCCACGTCCCGCGTCGCCGGCTGCGGGGACAAAGGGCGGACAATGCCGGGATCCGCAGGGAGCCCCCGGGCGGGGGGGGGGGGGGGGGCAGCACCGACCGTCCCCATCCTCATCCTCATCCTCCGGGCAGGGGGTGGGGGGCAGCGGGGGCCGCGGCTGGGGGGGGTGTGTGTGTCCCTGCTGGGGTGGCAGCGTCTCCCCCCGCCCCGATGCGGGTTCGCCCCCCCCCCGCCCCCCCCCCCCGCGGAGCCCCTCGCGATGCTCCTCGGCGGGGCCGGGCTGGGAGGAGGCCGGGGCTGAGCCCCGCACCCCAAATCCGCCTCCCCCACCTGCCCCTCAAAAACCTCGGCCTCCAAACCAAAGCACCCCAACCCCGCCCCTCCAGCCCTGAACCCCCAAACCTGCCCCATGTCCCTGTGGGTGCAGGATCCAAGGGGTCCCAGGGCCGTGTCCCCAGGAAGGGGTGTCCCCAGCCCCCCCGGTTGTGGGGTGCGGGGCGGGTGCTGCCCCGGGCGGGGCTGGGGACGTTCCTGCCCTCCGTCCCTGGTTCCCACGGCCGCCCTTTCCGTGGGGTGAGGCGTGGGGCGGGCGGGGAGGTGGCCCTGGGGGTCCCTTGCATGGGGGTGTCTCTGCTGGGGACACGGGGGGGACCCCAGCGCTCGCCCCACAGGGCCCTGCCGGGGCTCCACGTTTGTCCAAAGGCCGGCATGTGCGTGTGCACGCGTGTGCATGCAGCATACGTGCGCGTGTGCACGCGTGTGTGGGAGCAGCCGCTGTGTGGGGGCGTGGGAGGGACGTGGGTGCTGGGGGGGGTGGGGGGGTGGATGCTGTTCGTGGGGAGGGCGTGGGTCCTGTGTGTCCGTGTGCCCCCAAGCGTGCCCTGCGTGTGCCCCCAAGCGTGCCCTGCGTGTGCCCTGCGTGTGCCCGTGCCGCCCAGGAGCCGTGCAAGGGAGGGAGGGGGGGGGGTGGGGGGGGGCTGCGTTGTGCGGGGCCGGCCTGCTGCTCCCTGGGGTGGGTTTGCTGTGGCTGGGGGTCCCTGGGGGGCCACCGCACGCGACCGGGTCGATCAGCGGGAGCTGGTGACAACACGCTGTTTGTTTAACGTCCCCGGGGGCCGCGGGAGCCGCAGCCGGTGGCGGGGGGGGGGGGGGGGGCTCAGATGTGGCTTCTGCCGGAGGCGGCTGCGCTCGGCTGATGCTGCAGGGGTGGGGGCGACCGTGGTCCCCGTCCCCGTCCCCAGTGCTGCCGCTGGGAGCTTTGGGGTGTGGGGTGCGTGGGGTGCACGGCTCCCCCAGCCCCCCCCCCCCCGCTCTGCCCCGGCCACGGTGGCTCGATGAGGTGAAAAGGGCTGATGCAGCGGGTGGGACGGTGCAGGGGGGGTGCGGTGGGCACTGGGGTGCGGGGGGGCAGCGTGGGGGAGCGCAGTGGGGTGCAGGGGGCAGCGTGGGGGAGCGCAGTGGGGTGCGGTGGGGCGGGGGGGGGGTGCGGTGGCAGCGCAGATGCTGCTTCTCCACCCACCGATTCGCTGCAGCTTCTGCCCATCCAGGACCTTCCCGGCCAGATCCAGGCCCTGCCAGTGGCCTCGGCCGCTCCTGGGGTGCCCCGACCAGGGAGGGGCAGCTTTTGGGTGTCGGGGGAGCCGTGTCCCCAGCACCCCGAACCATCGCATACCCCCCCCCCCCCCCCCCAGGGTGCGCCCCCGGCAGCCCGTGACCCTGCCTGGCACCCACCACGGAGCCCGTGGGGACACGCACCGTGTCCCGTGGGACAGTGACCGCTGCGGTGCCGGAGCGTGGGCTGCGGGAGCCGAGCTGCAGCCCTGGCGCCCCCCGCCCCTTTTTCCCGCAGCCCCGCCGCCCCCCCCCCCCCTTTCCCCGTTGTGTCTAGACGCTTCGCAAATGCAGGTGCCGCCGCGCCAGCCCCTCCCCACAGGCTGCAGATCCCCAGCGCTGCTGCAGACCCCCACGCTTGGCCGTCCCTGCCGGGGGGACACGGGGGTGCAGAGGTCAGACACCCCCCCCGCCATCAACACCCAGCTTCCCCCCCCCCGGCTCCCCTGGCCAGGGCAGGGAGGGGGCAGGAGCTGGGGCGAGGCTGGTGGGGGGTTGGTGGTGCCCCAGCACTACGGCTGCACCAACAGCCCCCCCCTAAGAGCTGAGGGGGGGGGTGTCACAGACTGGCCACCGCCCCGCTGAGGGGCTGCAGCAGCCCCCCCCCAGGCTCTTCCAGCTGCTCTCTGCCCCAGCAGCAGCCCACCCCCTGCCAAGCAAAGCTGTCACCGCAGAGCTGTGGGAGGGGGGGGGGCCAGGGGGGATCTCTGTGTCTGTTCCCCCCCCCCTCCGCAGTGCAATGGGGCTGGTGCCCGGGGTGTCCGGCAGCCGCGTGTCCCAGCCCATCCCGCAGCATGACACAGCACGGGGGGTGTGTGTGTGGGGGGGTGGCCAGAGCACCCCGGCACCGCGCAGGGCGGGGGCACCCCCTAGAGCAGCCCCGGGGGAGGGGGCTCAGGCAGCACCCACCCCCAGCCGAGTGGGGGGAGAGTCCTGGCTCTGAGCAATTCGATCGGCGCTGAGAGGTTTGGGGTGTTGGGCGGGCATGGGTGGGGGGGACGTGCTGTCCTGCAGTTGCGGGGGACCCCCCCAGCTTTCATCCTCCCCGCTGTGCTGAACCCCCCCGTGTCTGGGGCCGTGGACCCTCCTGAGCTGCCCCATCCGCTGTCGCCGTAGCAACGGGAGGCCCTGCCGAGCCTGCATCCCACATCCCGCATCTCTCATTCTGCATCCCGCATCCCTTATCCTTCATCCTGCATCCCTAATCCTGCATCCCTCATCCCGCATCCTTCATCCTTCATCCCGCATCCCTTACCTGGTACCCTCCCTCCTGCATCCATCATTGTCCGTCCTGCAGCCTGTGTCCCGCATCCCTTATCCCTCACCCCCCAATCCCACACCTCCTGTCCCTCTGCCACCTCCCACCCTTTGCTCCCCTACCCCACACCCCACACACCCCCCCACGGCTCCATCCTCAGCCCCCCCGGGGGTTATTTCTCTCCTGGGGGGGCATTATTTGCTGCCTGGGCAGCTGTGGGGGGGGATTTGCACCGTGGGGTCTTTGTGTCTCTCGGGAAGCGTGGCCGGCCCCGGCGTGGGCAGAGCTGGGCGGTGGGGATGGGGGGGGGGTTACCCCACAGTGGAGCCCGGGTGGGAGCAGAATGGGGGACCCCCCCCCAGCCATCATGGGGTTCAGGGTTGAAGGAGCATTTTGGAGTAGGGGCTGGGATGGCTCCTGGTGTGGGAAGGGCATTGGGGGGGGGCGCTTGGGGAGGGTGCAGGGGTCCTACCACTGCCCTGTGCTGGCTGGGGGGGTGCTGGGGCTCCCCCCAAAGGGAGGCAGAGGGATGCCAGGGTGCTGTGGGGCAGTTTTGGATATGCAGGGACATGGGGGATTGATCTCTGCCCCAGGCAGCTGCTGTCCCTGACCCCACTGCAGTGGGGGGGGGAGGGATGAATGGGCCCGATCCTGCCCCTCTGCTGTGGGGGACGCGGGGAGGGACGAGCCCAAGGCCACTTACTCAGGCTGAGATGAGGGGGTGCAGTGGTGGGGAAGGGGAGAACGGGAGCCCCCCCCATCTGTGCACACCCATTACACGCACACTCGTGCACACACGTGGTGCTGACGAAGGCGGCGCGGGGCCATCGCGCTGGCAGCCGCCAGCCTGACCCGCCGGGGGGGGTGACAAGGGGTCCCCGTCTCCATCGCTGTCCCCCCATGTCCGTGTGCGCCGACACCGTGTGTCCCCCCGGCAGGTGCGAGGGGCGGCCGCAGGCGCTGCGGCAAGGAGGAGGTTTGGGGGGGGCCGAGACCGGCTGGGGGGGGGACAAGAGGGGCTGGGGGAGCTGGAGGGGACAGAGTGGGGCCGGGGGCGCTGCTGGGGGGGCCGGGGCTGTCCCTGCTGCGGGAGGGAGCGAAGCGAGAGATGGTTCAGGGAAGGAGAAGACAAAAGCGAGACAAAGGGGGAAGGGAGCGGAGCACTGAGCGGCTGCGGAGGATGGGAATCAGGCAGGGGCTGGCGGGGGCTGGGGGGGCTGGGGCTGCCTGCCTGGGGGGGGGGCTGGGGCCGGACGCCCACCCCGTGCTGGGGATGTCCCTTTTGGGAGGCTTTGGGGGGGGCACTAGTTCTTACCGGCACTGTTTGCCCCCTCCCTGGGGTGGGGGGTGAGGATGTGGGGATCCCCCGGGCTCTGCTGTGGTCCTGGGGGGGGTGGTGGTGCTGGGGGGGCGGTGAGGGTGCTGGGGGGTAGTGAGGGGGCTGGGAGGGCACTGGAGGTGCTGGGGGGGCAGTGAGGGTGCTGGGGGGGCAGTGAGGGTGATGGGGGACCCCGGGGTGCTGCCCACCTCTGCCCTCCCCCCCCGCAGGCGCTGGAGGAGGTGAAGATGTCTGGCTCCATCGCCTCGTACGACCAGCTGGTGCGGCAGGTGGAGGCGCTGAAGAAGGAGAACAGCCACCTCCGGCGGGAGCTGGAGGACAACTCCAACCACCTCTCCAAGCTGGAGAATGAGACCTCGGACATGAAGGTGAGGACAAGCCCTGGGGAGGGGGGGACAGACACAGACCCCACGCTGGGGCTGCGGGGAAGGGCACACGGGAGCTTCCCTCTGCGTCCCCCTGTCCCCTGATGGCTCCATCCTTGTTTCAGGAGGTCCTGAAGCACCTCCAGGGTAAACTGGAGCAGGAGGCACGGGTCATGGTGTCCTCGGGGCAGACGGAGGTCCTGGACCAGCTGAAAGGTGGGTGCCCAGGCAGGGTGGAGAAGGGAGGGGTGTCCCCACTGAGCCCACCCTCACGCCGCTGTCCCCATCCCCAGCCCTGCAGATGGACATCACCAGCCTCTACAACCTCAAGTTTGCCCCGGAGGTGGCCGGAGCCGGGCGAAACGCCGAGGACAACCCACCGCCACCCGTGCCTCACCGGGACGGCACCGGGGACCTGGGCAGAGCCACCTTCCGGATGCTGGAGGAGCTTGACAGGGAGAGGTGATGTCCGGGGAGGGGGATGCAGAGGGTCGGGGGGGACTTATGGGGCTGGGGGCCGTGCGGATGGGTCTCCTGTCCCTCCCCAGGTGTTTTCTGCTGGGCGAGATCGAGAAGGAGGAGAAGGAGAAGGTGTGGTACTATGCCCAGCTGCAGAGCCTGGCCACCCGCCTGGATGAGCTGCCCCACGTGGAGACGGTGAGCGGGGACACCCCGACACACCCCCCCTGCCAGCCCCGGGGTGCTGGCAGGACCCTGTCCCCCTCATGCTGTGGCCCCCCGTTGCCCCCCCAGTTTTCCATGCAGATGGATCTCATCCGGCAGCAGCTGGAGTTCGAGGCCCAGCACATCCGCTCACTGATGGAGGAACGCTTTGGAACAGCCGACGAGATGGTGCAGCGGGCGCAGGTCAAGGGGGAACCCCCCCATCCTCTCGGGACCCCCCACTCCTCTCGGGACCCCCCACTCTTCTCCTCACGCCTCCCATCCTGTGTCCGGGGGGGACTCCAGCTTCCTCCCCACCCCATCCTGCCATCTCCAATCCCGTGCACCCTCCCACCCAGCTCCTTACAGCCTCCAACGCAGCTCTTTGCACCCTTGCATCACCCCAGCCTTGTGCACCCCCACACCTTGCTCTGGGGGTTCCCCCGTACCCAGCCCTCTCTGACACCTGCTCTGTCCCCACAGATCTGGGCATCCCACCTGGAGCACCCCCATATCCAGCTCCTTGCACCCTCAAATGCAGCATCTTGCACCCTTGCATTCACCCTCATCCCAGTCCTGTGCACCCCACTCCTGGCTTTGGGGGTCCCTGGGGGTTCCCATCCCTCTCTGACACCCCCTCTGCCCCCACAGATCCAGGCATCCCGACCGGAGCACCCTCAAATGCAGCTCTTTGCACCCTCAAACACAACTCCTCGCACCCCTGTGTATTGTCACCCCCGTGCATTGTCACCCCCAGCCCCATGCACCCACACACCTCGTTCTGGGGATCCTGAGGGTCTGGGGGGGGGGGGAGGGCAGGGTGTCTCATCCCTCTCTGACACCCCCTCTGCCCCCACAGATCCAGGCATCCCGACTGGGAGCACCCTCATACCCAGCTCCTTGCACCCGTGCATCACCCCCATGCACCCTCAACCCCGTCCCTGGTGCACCCCTCACTCCTGGTTCTGGGGGGGGTGTGGGGGTGTGTGTGTCCCATCCCTCTCTGACACCCCCTCTGCCCCCACAGATCCGGGCGTCCCGGCTGGAGCAGATCGACAAGGAGCTGATGGAGGCGCAGGACAAGGTGCAGCAGCCAGAGCCGCAGGTAGATGGACCAGGGGCCACCATGGGGACCAAGGGCCACCACAGGGACCTGTCCCCGGTCCCCGTGGGGTGACGGAGCCTGGCGAGGGTGGAGGAGGGCTCCAGACGCAGCCCCCCCGCCATTGTCCCTGTCCTGTCCCCGTTGCCCGCCGGCGCGGCACAGCCAGGGCTTTGTGTGGCTCGGGCACCGTGAAATGGGCAGTTGCCATGGAGACGAGAAGTAGGCCATGGCGCGCGGCGGGCGGCCGCGCTGGCTCCCGCAGCATCTGCCACCAGGGCGGGCACCCTGCCATCGCCACGGACCCGCCATCACCCCCACCCTGCCATCACCCCCACCCCGCCATCACCCCCACCCTGCCATCGCCATGGCCCCACCATCACCCCCACCCCGCCATTGCCCCCACCCTGCCATCGCCATGGCCCCATGATCATCTCTGCCTCCTCCATCATCCATCTCTTCTCCATCATCCATGGTCCCTCCATCCCCCATGTCTCCCCGCATCACCCCCAGCCCCACCATCACCTGCAGCCCCTCCATCATCTCAGACCCCTCCATCTCTCCCTGCTCCTCCATCATCTCTGGTCCCTCCATCACCCATGGTCCCTCTCTCCATCATCCCCTGCCCCTCCATCGCCCCCAGCCCCTCCATCTCCCCAGCCAGCCCCACATCCCACCCCCAGCTCCTCCATCGCCCCCAGCCCCGCATCCCACACGGCCCCTGCATCTCCAACCCACACGAGCAGCGCCGTGGGCTCAGCCCTGGCACAATCCACGCTGCCTGCCCCGCTCTCCTCGCCCACGCTCTTCCTTTCCCAAGCCTGCTGTGTGGCAGCACCCCCCTCTACCCCCCCAATCAGCCCCGATTCTGTCTTAAAATACAACCCTGGCATTGACGAAAGCAACAATTGCGACAACTGGGAAATGCTGCTGAATTTAATGGCACCAGTGGGCTCCTGGAAAGTGGGGATGGGGATGGGGAGGGGGCGAGGGCGGCACATTGCAACCCCCCCCTCTGTCTGCCCCTTCTTTGCAGCTCTGTGGGAAGGTGCCGGGCATGGAGGGGGACAGCAGCCTGGACCCCCCATCCCACCCTGAGGAGGGGGGCAACAGCCTGGGCAGCAACAAGGTGAGGGGCAGCCGTGCCAGAGCCCGGCTGGGGTGGGCTGCATGGTGATGGGGGGGCAACCATGTGTAACCCCGAGTCCCCCCAACTCCGGCAGGTGGAGGTGGTCTTCTGGCTCCTGTCCATGCTGGCCACGCGGGACAAGGACGACATGTCGCGCACGCTGCTGGCCATGTCCAGCTCGCAGGAGAGCTGCTTGGCCATGCGCAAGTCGGGCTGCCTGCCCCTGCTCATCCAGATCCTCCACGACTCAGATGGGGAGCCGGGCCCCCCCGAGAGCCCCACCGGTGCCAAGGATGCCCGCATGCGTGCCAACGCCGCCCTCCACAACATCGTCTTCTCCCAGCCCGACGAGGGCCAGGCCAAGAAGGAGATGCGGGTGCTGCACGTGCTGGAGCAGATCCGCTCCTACTCGGAGACCTGCTGGGACTGGCTGCAGATGCAGAGCAGGGACGGGGGCAGAGGCCCCGAGGGGGGCGCGGGTACGAGGTGGGGAGGGGGGCAAGTGGGGTGCCAGTGTGTGTGCACACACGTGTGTGGTGGTGCACTGGGGCTGGGAGCATCCGTGTCTGCCGGAGGTGGTGGGCGATGGGGGGGGCCGTTGGTGCCAGACCCCATGGATGACACCCCCCCCCCCCCCCGCCTTCTCCCCGCAGCCCCGGTGCCCATCGAGCCCCAGATCTGCCAGGCCACCTGCGCCATCATGAAGCTCTCCTTCGATGAGGAGTATCGTCGGGCCATGAACGAGCTGGGTGAGCGTGGGGTGGGCACGAGGAGGGGGCTCCCTCCATCCCTGCCCACCCTCCTCCCCAGGGCAACGGCAGCAGCACTGGGGACGGGGGTACCAGGGGAGTGGGGGGGCTCCTTTGCTCAAGTCACCCCCCGTCCCATCCTGCAGGCGGGCTGCAGGCGGTGGCCGAGCTGCTGCAGGTGGACTACGAGATGCACAAGATGACGAACGACCCCCTGAACCTGGCCCTGCGGCGCTACGCGGGGATGGCCCTCACCAACCTCACCTTCGGCGACGTGGTCAACAAGGTCAGGGGGAGCCCGGGGGGGGGGCTGCAGGGTGGGGAGCGGGGCCGGGGGGGGCCACGGCATTGCCCTCACCATCCTCATCCTCCCCGCAGGCGACGCTGTGCTCCCGCCGGGGCTGCATGGAAGCCATGGTGGCTCAGCTGGGTTCCGACAGCGAGGAGCTCCACCAGGTGGGTACCGGCAGCCTGGGGGGGCTCCCCAGGGGAGGGGGGGGACAGTTCCCGCACCCACCCACCACCCCGCTCTGCCCTTCCAGGTGGTCTCCAGCATCCTGAGGAACCTCTCCTGGAGGGCCGACATCAACAGCAAGAAGGTGCTGCGGGAGGTGGGCAGCGTGACAGGGCTGATGCGGTGCGCGCTGCACGCCGGCAAGGTGAGCACTGGGGCGGGTGGGAACGGGCACCGGGGTGTCCGGATGTGGGGGGGTAATGGAGGGTCTGTGTGTGTCTCCGGGACAGGAATCCACGCTGAAGAGCGTGCTGAGTGCGCTGTGGAACCTGTCGGCGCACAGCACGGAGAACAAAGCGGCCATCTGCGGGGTGGAGGGAGCCCTGGGCTTCCTGGTGAGCACCCTCACCTACAAGTGCCAGAGCAACTCGCTGGCCATCATCGAGAGCGGCGGTGGCATCCTCAGGAACGTCTCCAGCCTGGTCGCCACGCGGGAGGACTACAGGTGAGGTGGCCGTGGGGTGGGGACGGTGCTGGGGAGAGGGTCAGGGACCATTTTTTAGTCTGGAGAAAACGGGGGGGATATCTGATCAACACCTATAAATACTTAAAGGGTGGGTGTCAGGAGGATGGGGCCGGTCTTTCAGTGATGCCCAGGGACAGAACAAGAGGGAACGGGCACAAACTTGAATGTAAGAAGTTCCATCTAAACACAAGGAGGAACTTCTTCACTTTGAGGGTGTCAGAGCCCTGGAAGAGGCTGCCCAGAGAGGTGGTGGAGTCTCCTCTGGAGACATTCAAACCCACCTGGACACATTCCCATGCGACCTGCTCTGGGTGGACCTGCTTTGGCAGGGGGTTGGACTGGATGATCTCCAGAGGTCCCTTCCAACCATTCTGTGACCATGCTGAGGGCTGGGTGTCCCCCCTGTCTTGCAGGCAAGTGCTCCGGGACCACAACTGCCTGCAGACGCTGCTGCAGCACCTGCGCTCGCACAGCCTCACCATCGTCAGCAACGCCTGCGGCACCCTCTGGAACCTCTCCGCCCGCAGCCCTCGCGACCAGGAGCTGCTGTGGGACCTGGGGGCGGTCAGCATGCTGCGCAACCTCATCCACTCCAAGCACAAGATGATCGCCATGGGCAGTGCGGCCGCCCTCCGCAACCTCCTCACCAACCGGCCCCCCAAGTACAAGGACACGGCTGTGGTCTCACCGGGCTCCTGCATGCCCTCCCTCTACATGCGCAAGCAGAAGGCGCTGGAGGCCGAGCTGGATGCCAAGCACTTGGCCGAGACCTTCGACACCATGGAGAAGCAGAGCCTGAAGAGCCAGAGCGCCAAGAAGCCGACGCGGCACATGGAGAGCCTGGTGAAGGACTACGCCTCCGACTCCGGATGCTTCGACGACGACGAGGTGCCCAACATTTCCACTGGCGTGGAGACGGCCAGCGCCTCCGTCCTCTCCATGTTCCTCAACTCCTCCTTCCTCCAGGGGCAGGCGCTGCCCCGGGCGCTGGCACAGAGGCGATGCCCAGAGCCGGAGAAGGATGGCAGCGGCAAACCAGCCGAGCCCAAGAAGCCACCGCTGCCGGAGGATGACGTCTCACTGGCCGCCGAGAAGTTGGCCAACAAGATCTCCAGCACGGTGGCCAAGATCGACAAGCTGGTGGAGGACATCTCCACCATGCACACCTCCTCAGATGACAGCTTCAGCCTCAGCTCGGAGGACCACTGCCTGGACTGGCAGTACGGCCCCGAGGAGGTCCACGAGGCTCGTGCCCAGTCCTGCTCGCCCTGTCGCCTCTCGGATGCCGGTGGCTTCCCCAAGAGGGAGAGCCTGAGCCGGGCGCACACGCTGCTGCGGCTGAAGACCGCCTACACCAGCCTGTCCAACGACAGCCTCAACAGCGGCAGCACCAGCGATGGCTACTGCACCAAGGAGCACATGAAGCCCTGCACCAGGGCCGCCTTCCTCGACTACCGGGATGAGCTGCAGCGGTACCAGAAGCGGCCGAGCCGGCTCGACCTCAAGAGCATCCTGGGGGGCAAACCGGAGCGGGTTGAACCCCCCCTGCTCAAGGGCAGAGATCCAGCCGAGCCAGACAAGCCAGAGCAACGAGACCTGCCCGAACGGGCCAAGAAGACGGTGACTTTCCCCAGCCCCAAGGCTCTGGAGAAGGAGCCCGAGTGGAAGAAGGAGACGGGCAGCAAGGTCTCCTCCGACCCCCAGGTCCGCACCATCAAGCTCTCCCCGTCCTACCAGCACGTCCCCCTGCTCGAAAGCCTGGCCAAGAGCACTGCGGCCACCAGCACCGGCCACCACGCCTCGCTTCTGGGCAGAAAACAAGCCTGGCTGCCCCCCACGCTGCTGCAGACAGCTGAGACCCTCAGCAAGATCCCGGAGAAGCTGCCTGCCCACCCACCAGCCACAGCCGAGCAGGAGTCGGTGCAGAAGTACTCAGTGGAGGACACCCCCATCTGCTTCTCCCGGTGCAGCTCCCTCTCCTCCCTCTCCTCCGCTGACAACGTGCTGGACGGGCAGAGCCACAGCGAGAACGACCTGGACAGTGACTCCTCCCTGGAGATCCTGGAGATGGAGGAAGGGGATGGGGAAGGTGAGGATGGGAGTCAGGAGAAGGAGAAGGCGGCGGATCCAGGTCTGGCCACCCCAGTGGGGATTTCCCAGCCCATCACCATTCCCTTCCCAAAGCGTGACAAGGTCTTCCTGCGGGAGACATCGCCATCACGCCAGGAGGACCTCACGCCCTCAAGCTCCTCGGAGAACTACATCCAGGAGACGCCACTGGTGATGAGCCGCTGCAGCTCCGTCAGCTCCCTGGGCAGCTTCGAGAGCCCCTCCATCGCCAGCTCCATCCAGAGCGACCCATGCAGTGAGATGATCAGCGGCACCATCAGTCCCAGCGAGTTGCCCGACAGCCCCGGGCAGACCATGCCGCCCAGCCGCAGCAAGACACCCCTCTTCGACCTGGGCTGCCAACCAGAGAAGGAGACCAGCCAGTTCAACATCCAGTGGGAGAATAACGTCAAGAAGTTCATGGAGATCACCGACTTCAAGGAGCGCTTCCAGCTGCCCCAGGACCTGGACTCCATGGTCTACTTCACGGTGGAGAAACCCAACGAGAACTTCTCCTGTGCCTCCAGCTTGAGTGCCCTGCCCCTCCATGAGCACTATGTCCAGAAGGATGTGGAGCTCAAGCTGATGCCCACCTTCCCAGAGAAGAACAGCCTGAACTTCGTGGCTCATGAGAAGCGGGAGGAGCGGCGCGAGGAGCGGCACCTGGAGGGCCGACGACGGGCCGAGCGCCCCGAGCCCCCCTCCGACGATGACATCGAGATCCTGAAGGAGTGCATCAGCTCGGCCATGCCCTCCCGCTTCCGCAAGGTGAAGACCTCCCTCCTCTCCGGCCAGGTCCTGCACCCCCAGACGAAGAAGCCGGTCCACGTCCCCGTCTACATGCTGGTGCCAGCCCATGCGCACCCCGGCGTCCCCAAGCACCTGCGTGCCACCGCCCGTGACCTCTTCAAGGATGATGACTCCTTCACCGACTCTGCTGACGGGACCCCCGTCAACTTCTCCAGCGCCGCCTCCCTAAGCGATGAGACCCTGCGCTACCCGGCTGGCGAGGAGGCTGAGCACCCCCGTGGCCCAGGGACAGGGCGGTCAGGGGTGGTCCTGCCCGAGGGCCACCTCGAGGTGGGCAATGCCGGCACCATCCCAGCCAGGAGAGCCACCTCCGGAAGCTCGGCGCCCGCCCGGCTGAGCTCAGCCTGCAAAGGGAAACCGGGCTCGAGCCGTGGCCAAGGCGGGGAGGGAAAGAGGGTCCAGGTCCCCCCGAAGAGCGGCCCCAGCCTGGAGCTGGAGGTGGGGAGGAGCAGCGGTCCCCCCGGGAGGAAGGATGCTCCCCAGGAGGATGGGGTGGCCTTCCAGTCGCTGTGCCACACCACGCCGACGGAGGAAGCCGTTTACTGCTTCTACGAGCAGGACTCGGATGAGCTGCCCGAGGCGGGCAAGGGGGTGTCCGGTGGCAGACCCCAGCCCAGCCGGGCACCCAGGAGGGAGCGCTGGGGCGGCTCCCTCCCCCGGAGCGATCCCGAGCCCAGTCCCCAATTGGCAAAACCACAGAACAACCTCATCACTGATGAGACGCCACCGTGTTACTCCCTCAGCTCCTCCATGAGCTCCCTGAGCGATGCCAACCTCTCCGACGGCGAGGAGCGGGGCCAGCCCTGTGGCAAAACCCCCCGGCCACGGTCGGCCACAGCAGTGGGGCAGGCACAGGGGGGCTCCCCCAGCTCCCCCAGCCTCAACTCGGAGGATGACCTGCTACAGAAGTGCATCGGCTCAGCCATGCCCAAGCGCCGGCGGCCCTCAGCTCGCCGGAGGACGGCGGAGCGCAAGCAGAAGCCACCGGCCACCGTCGGAAGGGAGCAGAAGGCGGAGGTGAGGCATCACCCTGCCGAGGACGCCGGCTCCGACCGGGGCTCTGACCTGGACAGCGTGGAGTGGCAAGCCATCCAGGAGGGCGCCAACTCCATCGTCACCTGGCTGCACCAGGCTGCCGCCTCCCTCTCCCGGGAGCCTTCCTCCGAGTCCGACTCCATCCTCTCCTTCGTATCGGGGCTCTCGGTGGGGTCCACCCTCCAGCTCTCCCTGGGCAGGCAGGAGAAGAAGCAGGCCAGCAGTGTGGCCGGCAGGGACGCGTCGAGAAGGGAGCACAGCAAGGGCCGCCCCGAGAGGAAGGATGCGCCGGGCGCCCGCCCCGCCGGCCGCGGAAACACCAGGGCAGAGCGGAGCCCGGCGCCCACCAAACCGGTGCCCAACCTGCCCGTGGTCTTCCGCGGCAGGACTGTCATCTACATGCCCAGCATGGCCAAGGATGCCCCCAGCCCGCGGGCTACCCCCAAGAAAAGCCCGGCGACGAAGCCAGAGGCTCCACCAGCCAAGAACCTCTCCCTGAGCCAGCAGCGCTCGCGGAGCCTGCACCGCTTGGGCAAAGCCCCCGAAACCGGGGTCATGGCGCTGCCCAAGAGGAGCACGACGCCACCCGCCCGCATCGGCAAGGGACCCCCCTCCTCGGGCTCCTCCCGCACCTCCACCCCCTCCCAGCACGCACCCAAGAAGCTCCCGTCCCCCTCCCAGCTCACCAAGCAGGGTCCCCTGGCCACCGGCAAGGCGGGCGGCTCCCCCTCCCCGCCGGGACCCCCGGCCAGAGCCCCGGCCCCCAAGTCTCCAGCCCCCAGGCAATCCAAGACGCAGAAGTCTCCCGTCCGCATCCCCTTCATGCAGAAGCCCAGCAGGAAGGTGCTGCCGGGCCGGGGGGCCATGCCAGTGCTGGAGGAGCAAGTGGATGGTGTCAAGGCTCGGGGCGGCGGGACGGGGGGCGCGGGGGGCAGCCGACTCAACCTGGTGCGGATGTCCTCCACCCGTTCCAGCGGGAGCGACTCGGATCGCTCCGGCTTCCTGCGCCAGCTCACCTTCATCAAGGAATCCTCCAGCCTGCTGCTGCGGCACCGCGCCGAGCTCTCCCCAGCCCCGCCGGCGGCGGCCTCGCTGCCTCGCCGTGCCTCCCCGCAGCGCAGCCGCGCCGCCCTCCCCGCCGTCTTCCTCTGCTCCTCCCGCTGCGAGGAGCTCAAGGCGGCCAAGCCGGCAGCCCCCAGCCCACGACCCCTTGTCCCCAGGGCCCAGCCCGGCGGCAAAGTCACCGCTGGGGCCAAACCACCGCGGAGGACCAGCTCGGAGAGCCCGTCCCGGCTGCCAGTGAAGACCAGCATCCCCGCGCCCGAGCCCTTCAAGAGGTACTCATCCTCCCCCAACATCAGCGTGGGGAGGAGGACGGGCAGCCCTTCCTCCGTTCTCTCCGCCCGCTCTGAGGCTTCGGGGCGGCGGCGGCAACAGACGGAGACGGCACCCAGCGGGCAGCCGGCGAAGCCACCGGTGGTGATGATGAAGGGCACGTGGCGGAGGATCCGGGATGAAGACATCCCCCACATCCTCAAGAGCACCCTGCCCTCCTCCGCCCTGCCGCTGGCGGGTGACGGTGAGGAGGAGCGCCCTGGCACCCCCAACCCCAGGAAGACCAGCGATGCCGTGGTGCAGACTGAGGACTTCTCCACCGCCAAGACCAACTCCAGCACCTCTCCCACCCTGGAGACCCGTGAGGGGCCCCCCCATGTCCGTGCCACCTGCGACGGTGAAGCCCCAGCCCCCACCAAGGCCACCCTGCCCATCTCCTTTGGCCACGAGGCGCCAGCCGGGACCTTCCCCGCCAGCCGTCACGGCTCCCCGAGCAGAGCCGCCCGCGTCACCCCCTTCAACTATGTCCCCAGCCCCATGGTGGTGACGGCGGTGACCGACAAGGCGGTGGAGAAAATCCAGGCTTGAGCAGCTGCCGCCCATGGAGCCCCAGCGAGGGTCCTGTGACCCCCCTCCCCTGCCCCACGGGAGATGGCCAGGACTGTGCTGGGGGGGAGGGGGGGACGACACACAACAGTGACATGGGATGGTGACAACGGAACAGCTGGGGACCGGTGAGTCACCCCAACCTGCTGCCTGCCCCGGCTGGGGTCTTGCTGTACCAGAGCATCACGGTTCCCAGTGCCGAGGACCGGGCAGAGCCGGGGGGACCTGCTGGGCGCTGGTGTGCCAGCCTGGGGTGAGCCTCGGTGGCCACCTCCTCCCGCTGATGGACATCCTGGGACAAGCCGAGGGGGGTTGTGTCCCCATGTCCCCCCCCATCCCGCTCACCCGCCTGGGGCAGAGGCTGAACCAGGGCCTGATCCTGCCACCGGGCAGATGCCGGGTTTCAGCGCACACGTCAGCTCGTCTCGGCACCGACGCCAGCTCGTTTATTAACGAGGGGAAGGGAACACACGGCTGTACCAAGGCAGGGAGAGACTTCGTAGGGGGAGACAGGGCTGGGACCCCCCATTTGTGCTGCTGGAGGCTCCTAATTAAGGTGCGCGGCTAATCACTAACGGGTAACTCGCAGCTGTGGTGCTTGCACTGGTTCAAGGTGGTTTTGGGTGGAAAAGGCGTGGAAGGAGCTCCCTGGTGGGTGGCTGCTCGTCCTGGGGGGCTGCTCACAGGGTCATGTCACGGAGCTGGGGAGCTGCCCTGGGAGGGGTCGGGGTGCTGAGCTGGCACTGGGGTGCCCAACCCCTGGGGAAGGGTCTGGAGCCCCTCACTCCCATCCGCAGCCCCCCAGCCTCCCTCCCCCGGGGTGGAAGACCCCCATCCCGGCTCGCAGCCAGGACCTCGGTGTGTCCCCACGGGCCGTGGACACGAGTCCATCCAGGAGTGGATTACGCCCACGAGCACGGGGGCTGCTGACCCCAAAGCACCGGGGACACCCTGCTCCTGCTGCCAGCCCGGCCCCCACATCGAGACTGGGGTGTGCAGGGAGGGGACGGGCTGCGGAGGGACCCCCCCCATCCAGGTGCTCCCCAGTTTCCCCTGGGTGTTCCCCAGCCCCATGGGTGTCTCCTGGTCCTCCCACCCTATGGCTCATTGCCTGCTTTGGATGGGGTGACCTATGAGCCCCACCATGGGGGGGGGACAGGACAGGCTATGGGGGCACGTGCAGGGGACACAGGGATACACCCAGGGGGCTGTGGGGACATAACGAGGGGCTCTGGGGAGTCGCACTGGGGCCGTGGGGACACGCAGTGGGGCCATGAGGGTACACACGGAGACCAGGGAGACACCAGGGCTGTGGGGACACGCAGGGGGGTCCCCAGGGACATGCACCAGGGACGTGGGGACGTGCCCACTGGGGACCTCAGCTCCGGCGGCAGCTGGGGGGCTGCAGCCAGTGGGATCTGGGATGAGGGCTGAAGAAAAAGGGGGCACAGTCCCCGGGGGCAACGCGTGTCCCCACTCCCGAGTGTCGCAACCCAGCATAGGACGTGCCAGGAGGACCAGCATCTCCCCACAGGCTCGGCCTTGGGTTCAAGCCCCACCAGCCAGCCCTGCTCTCGCCCGTCTCTGCCCCACACGCGCCCACCGGCTTCAGCCCCCGGGTTCTGCCGAGCCCCGCTCCCCCTCATCGCTGTATGTATGTACTAAGGATGTTATTTTACCGAGACTCTGGACAGTATTAAGAATTAAAAGCCAACCTGTGTAAATAGGACGGGGTGGTCCCTCTGTCCTGCCCGCCCGGGCCGGGGGGAGCTGCACCCCCCCCGCAGCGTTTTCTGGATCCATTTCTTGTGTTTCACAGTGGAGGTGGCGACTGGAGGCTTGAACAGGTCGGTGGGGTCCCGGCTGCTGAAGGACAGGACGCCGGCCACCGCCGCCCGCTTCCCGCACACCAAGGGGCCCCCGGAGTCACCCTGGGTGGGGGTGACAGTGGGGAGCGGGGTCCAGGGACACCCCCCCCCATGGCCGAGGGGAGCATCTCACCTCTCTGCTCGGGGCGAGCATCCTCCCCGCTGTCCCCCGTGCCCAGGAACGGTGGCTCATGGGGGGGGCAGAGCTTTCTGGCTGGTTGTTCCCGGTGCAAAGCCCTTGGACCGCCCCCCCCCCCCGCCCCCCCAGCTCCTCACCTTGGAGGGTGCCGACCCCCCCGGGCGTCCCTGGAAGCAGATCATGGTGGGGGCGATTTCGCCGTTCCAGAAGCGGCTGTTGTTGCACATCCGCGAATCCAGGACCTCCACCTCCAGCTCCTGCAGCGTCGGGGAGAGCCCCCCGCGCCTGCGGGCCCCCCACCCTGCCAGGCTGCAGCTGGCCCCCGCCGCCGGCTCCCGCCCCAGCAGCCCGATGCGCTGCCGCGTCCTGCTCAGCGTCACCGTCCCCTCCAGCTGCGGGCAGGGAGGGGGGAGACAGCGTCAGACCCCACTACAGCCTCGGGGCAGGGGGGGGGCAGGCAGGGAGCCACCCCACCATGGCAGCGGGTGGGTGGAGAGAGGGGGGAGACCTGAGCCGCGGGGAGATGTCACCGAGGTGTGAAAGCGCTCGGAGGTGAGAAGAGGAAATGTCACCCAGCCCCTGGCAACGAGCGCAGCTGCACCGGTGCGGCACGAACCCCATCACCCCCCCCCCCCCCGCCCCCGCTCCCGGTGCCACCAACGCTCCCCCAGCCCCACGGCCAACCCTTCCCCACAGCCAGCCCTTCCCCACCTCCGGCCCAAGCCCCACCTGGAGCAGGAGAAGGTCATTTTCCATCGTCTGCTGGTCATATCCAGGGTGGGGACAGGCTGCCCGGATGGAGAAGCTCTGCACGGCCCCCCCGCGGTCCCGCAGGCTGTGCAGCCCCACCACCGCCGTCCCCACGGCCCTCGTCCTGCCCCACAGCGGGAGTTGGCGTCAGCAGGAGCACGGTGCCGGCCACCAGGAACCCCGCCGAGCCCCCCGTTCTCGCGCCGGGCAGGATGGGGCCGCTCTGGACTCACCCCCGAGGGAGGCAGTGGGCGGCCGTCAGCACCCAGCGCTTGTGCAGCAGGGCCCCCCCGCAGACATGAGCCTGCCCGAACTGGATGAACACCATGTAGGGCCTGGAGTGGGGTTTGGCCTCGTGCCCCCCGATGACCCACGGCTGGAGCCAGCTCCTCGCTGCCGGGGAGAGGAGAGATCATTCCCGTCCTGCGAGAGAGGTCACTGGGGGTCCCCAGCCACCCCCCGTCCCACCAGTGCATCCAGTAACCCCATCCCTACAAGCCAGCTGTCGCCCCCCCTGGCCAGTGATGCCAAGACCCCACTGGCCACCCTGACGCTCACCCGGCCCAACCAAAGGCAGCGTCAGCAGCAGCAGCAGCCTCAGGCAGCCCCTCGTCCCCATCCCTCGCCGGGTGGCAGCCCCCGCGGGCTCCGTGTCCCTCTGCGGCGGTGACACGACGCTGCTGCGCTCCACGCCGAGCCCGTGCAGCGGCAGAGGTCCCACGTCACATGTGACAGCGGTGCTGGGCGGCAGCGGGGCACGGACCCCCGCTAAGGGGGAGGGGGCAGGAAGGGGAAGAGGCACCCGCGGGGCAGAACAAACACCTGGGGGTGGGTGGGTGTAAAACCACCCTCAGCGACGCCGCGGCTCCCGGGGTTTGACTTCGCCCTCACCTCCTGCTCGGCGAGTGACGCAGGGACAGAAAGTTGCATCTTCAGTTCTCCCCAGAAGGGTTTTTAATGAGATTTGTGACAATCCCCACCACCGGGGTGACCCGTTCCCATCACCTTTATTAGCAGGACGGGACAAATCCGCTCCGGCCACCATGGCTGCAGGGCTACTGGCCCCCAAACAGGCTGCAAAAACAGCCCCCAGGCCCCAAACCAGGCGACAAAAACGGCCCCTGACCCCCAAAACAGGCGGCAAAACTGGCCTCTGACCCCCGGGGTCCCTCAGCTCTTGTCTTTGGAGGATGAGGAAGGCCTGGCTTTGCTGGCAGCCGAGCGGGGCGTCCTCAGGCTGCTCATCAGCCTGTCAAAGAAGAACTCGGTCTGGTACTCCAGCTCGATGAGGTGCCGCAGGAAGGAAGGCACCTCGGCTTTCTTCACGCCCACATAGACGGGAATCATCTTGGTCCCCTGGCTGCGGATGGTGTGACACAGGTTCCACTGGGAAACGCGCTGGCACCAGGGGTCGACCAGGGACTTGGCGGAGAGGAGGAGGATGGCCACCCGGCTGGCCTCGATGACCTCGATGGCAGTCTGGATGACGCACACCCCGGCCACTTGGTCCTGGTGCTCCGCGTAGCCCCGAAACCCCTCTTTCTTCAAGCGCTCCGAGATGCGGGAGGCGATGGGGTGGTCCTCGGGGCAGTACCAGATGGAGAAGTCATAGGTGAAGCCACGGCGGGAGGACGCAGACGACATGCCACCCACCGGGGGACAAGGACACCGAGTTCTCGGACAGAAGGGCCCAAAGGTGGGGACCGAGCCCTTCCGCCCGCACCAGGAACCTGTCGCTGCACCCGGAGGGCCCTTCCCCGGCACAGGGAGCAGCTCCTGCCGCTCCCCGGGGAAAGGTCGGGGTGCCGAGGCAGCACAGCCCCAGCCCCGGTGCCCTGGCACGTCCGGGAAGTTGCCGGCAAACCGCGGCCGTGCCAGCTCCTGCCAGGAAATCAAAGGCAATGGGTTCTACCCTTGGTTTGGGCAAGCGAAACCGCAACCGCGGTAGTCCAGGGCAGCCACAGAGAGGAGCCCTGAGCACCGCCGCTGGCCTCAGCACGCTTTCTGCCTCATTTCTGCGATGCTGCGCTCCAGCACCACTCCTGCCTCCCGCAGCTCCTCGCGCTGCTGCCGCAGCCGCTCCCGGGACGCCTGCAGCCGCTGGTTCATCTCCACGTAGGAACGGCTCTGCCGGTACAGCCGCTCCCTCTCCTCGGCAGCCACCTCCTGCCTGCTGGAGCCGGGGGAGCCTGGTGGGGGGCAAAGCGGGGGGGCGGGGAGGGGGGGGTCAGTGGGCTGGTGGAGTCTCCCCACCCCCTTTGCCGTCCCCCTTGTCCCCCAGGGCTCACCTGGGGAGGGGTCGTGGTCCCGGCAGAGTTCGGCAGGGAGGAGGAAGACGGGGTCGGCTGGGTGGGTGCCCTGCACGTCGGCCAGGATCTGCTCCAGGCTGGGGGGCTCGGGGCGGGTGGGCAGCACCCGCTTGGTCTTGGAGCTCATCACGGGGGGGCTCAGGTGCAGGGGCTGGGGGGGGAGGAGGGGGCGTTAGGAGGGGGCTGCCAGACAGACAGACTGACCGCCCCACGCTGCCACTCAGACAGACACACACACCTACCCCTCCCTGGATCCCCAAGACAGACAGACCCCCGCTTGCTTCCCCCCCCCGGACAGACAGACCCCCTCACTGCCCCCTCCCAGACAGACAGACTGACTTCCCCTCCCCCTGTTCTCCTAGACAGACAGACAGGCAGATCCCGCCGCTGCCCCAGGACAGGCAGCTGCCCTCTCATTGCCTCTTAGACAGATGGACAGACAGACACCACTCCCCTCCATCCCTCCTCGGACAGACAGACTGTCCGACCCCTCCACTGCTCCCCCCGGACAGAGAGACCGACCCCTTCACTGCTCCCCCCGGACAGAGAGACCGACCCCTCCACTGCTCCCCCCGGACAGAGAGACAGTCGCCCTCTCCTTTCCTCTTAGACAGACAGACCGAGCTCTCCTCTCCCTGCCCCAGGACAGACAGACCCCCTCCTCACCCCACCCCCAGACAGACAGACAGGCGCCCCCCCCCCCGCCCCTGGGACAGACAGACAGAGCCCTCCCCCATCCACTTCGGGACGGACAGACAGACCCCGAGCCCCCCCCACCCCCCTGGGACGGACGGACAGACAGACAGGGCCTTCCCCCCACCCCGCCTATCCCAGGACAGACAGACAGACAGACAGACAGAGCCCTCCCCCGCCCACTCGGGGATGGACAGACGGACCCCCAGCCCCGCCCCAACCCCCGGCGACAGACAGACAGAGAGAGCCCCCCCCACACCCCCAGGACGGACGGACGGACGGACGGACGGACACCCCACCGCCACGCTCCTCACCCGCCTCGCCCCTCCCCGTACCTGACTTCCGCCGCGCCCCCGGAACTACGTCATCACGCCGCGCCCCCTTGCCCCCTTCCCCCCTTCCCGCAGCGCCCCGCCCTCTCTCTTAAAGGCGCCGCACCTCCCTCCATTCCCCCCCCCCCCCCCCCGCCCCCGCTCTTAAAGGAGCCGCCGCCCACAGGGGAACACACGGGAGAGACGGTTCGGGGAGCACCGGGGGTTTATTGGGGCGGGGGGGGAAGAGGAGGAACGGTGGGGCCTGGGGTTGGGCCTGGGCCTCGCTTGGCCAGGGACCGGCCGAGCGAGGCCCAGGCCCAGCCCCAGGCCCGCGGCCCCGGGACTGGGGAGACTGGAGACCCTTCTCACTTGTTCTTCTCCGCTTCTTCTGCCAGTTTCAGGGCTGTTCTGGGGGCTGCGGGAGACACAAGGGTGACGTTAAGGCCCGTCCCCGGAACAACATCCGCCCGGCAGCCAGGTCCTGCCCTCCCCGAGTTGGGGGCTGGCGGGCCTTCAACCGGGAACCCCAAGCTGCTGAGGAAGACACAGACACGGCGAGGACGAAGGAGGACACACAACTTGGGGGGTTGGGGGGTGTCTGGCTACAGAGAATGAGGAGAGAAAGCGCCTGCTCTACCCACGCTGAGGGAGAAGGGGACGCCGTCACGCGTGAGCCACGCCGGCGGCTGCTCATTTTTGGCCAGCACCAAGGCGGGGGTGGCCACCTGCAGACGGCACCGAGGCGGCCGTGGCCAGGGTCCAGCCAAGCAGCTGGTGGTAGCCACGGGGCGATTTCACGCAGGACGGGCCCCTTCTCCCCTTCAGCGGCAGCGGAAACCGTGGCTGTTACATACAGAGAGGCTGAGCTGCGGTGCCACCTCGGCCGCCAGCCGGGCTCTGCTGCTGATCAGAGTGTGCAGGACTGGAGCGCGAGGCGCAAAGAGAAGAGAGAGAATTACAGAGAGGGGGGAGAGAGAACCCCACCCCCCACCCCCCCCACAGGCACTCGGCTCCAGCCACCGCGATGGGACAGGGCTGCGGCTGTGAGAGCACGGCCCACGGTCACGGAGAGATGGTGGCTTGATGGTAATTAACGTGAGAACATCCCACATCCCAGCTGTGCTCCAGGGAAAAATGCCTGCCCCGGACACGGAGCGGGACGGCAGGGACCCGTCTTACCTTCTCGGGTGATGCTGGAAGCCGTGTCCAGGGCTTTGGTGCTGAGGTTGCCCAGCACTTTGTCCACGGTCTGGTGGTGCCTGAGGAAGCAGGGCCGGATGACGTTCTGGTAGAGCACCTGCGACCCGTTCCAGGTCACGGGGGCCATGCACCACACCAGGAACAGGCACTGCGGGGAGGAGAGACCACCAGAGTTGGCAGATGGCAGCCGAGTTGTCCTAGTCCCCCCCAGCCTGGCCCAAAGGCAGGTTCCCAAGGCTGGAGCTCGCTAAAGGAGCTGACTGTGGGGAGTTCCGTGATGGAGTGTGGCCTCACTACAGCCACCACCACCACCCTGCTAATGGGGCAGAGCCCACCACGCTTGGTTCCTCCCAGTTCAGCCATCAGGTGAGAGGACACCAGCCCCAGCAGTCCCCAGAGAAGTCGTTACCTTCCCAGCGTAGTAGAAGGGGAACCAGTAGAGGAAGATGTCGGAGAAGGACTCGGCTATGCTGAAGAAGCCGTACACCACCCAGTACGTCAACCACGTGGTGTCATCCGCCTTGTTGGAGCTCTCGATGGCTTTGATGCTGTGGCAGGAGAGGGGAAGGGCGCTGCTGGCTGCAGTCCTGCTGCCAGGGCGAGCACCTCCTTCCCCAAGCCCTCCAAACCCTGGAGCAAACCTGCCCACCGGCTGCTGCGGCCCCAAGCTGGGCCCGTGCCAGCTCCCAGTGCTTTCAGGAAGGTCTCAAGAGCTTCCCGACCGTAACAGCCTGTTCATTTACCGGGAAGACCCTCAGCTAAGGGGCAGGGAATGCTCTCCAGGCACTGTGGGGAGGCTGGGCTGGGGTACGGGCACTTACGAGACGTATGCGGGGTAGATGAAGCCGATGAGGTTGCAGATCAGCGAGGCGCCATAGCCGAACATGAGGTACAGCCCCAGGAAGGCCAGCGAACCTGACGGGGGGGATGACACAGAAGAAGGTCACATGCCCGGAGACCCCAGCTCAGTCTGCTGAGCAGGTTTCTCATCCCCGTAGTGAGAAGAGGCACATGCCAGGACCCTCCAGTTGGGAATAACAACCACCCCCAATTAATTCCAGTATGACCCTCCGCACACCAGTCCACTGAGGTGTTCAACGAGCCACTGGTGCAGCCGCACTGAGCCACAGCATGTGGCAGAGTCTGTCGTGGAGTGACGGCGCTCGCTCGTCCCCGAGGGAGCCACAGTCTGGTCTTGTCACCGTTTCTGGTCTTCCCCCTCCCTGGCCTGGAAGGGACTTTACCACAACGAACTCGCAAGGCTTTTGACCTGTCACCAGCCTGGACCCAGGCCAAGGCTGCAGAAACGTCGGAAGCGGAGACTTTAACACACACCTACAGTCCAAAGTCAAGGCACCGACTTCTTCGTGCCTGGAGCCACTTGGCATTTCAATAAGGACCGTTCAAGGACAAGCCTTGCTACCGGAGCCAAGCGCCCGGGACCAGCCCTGCTGCCAGAGCCCCGCGTCTCCTCTCTGCTCCCTGGGCGCATATCCCGCACGTGCAGCTGCTGTTCATTAAGGATTCAGTCCCCTGAGAACCAGCAATCCAATCCCGCTTCCCTGTTATTCAATTAAATCGTTAAAATTAAATGTAAATTGAGGCTTTGGTCGTTTGGAGCCTGCCCAGCCCTCAGACGCTTGCAGGAGGCAGGTCTGGGAGAGCCAGGGCAAGGAGCTCTTGCTGCCGAAACCCCGGCCACAGCGAAGAGCCCTCGCTCCCACACAGGCTCGGGGGGTGCCAGCACCCAGCAGCTCCCTCCCAACCTGCCCGAGGCAGCTGAAACGCAGACCCCCGAGGAGCAGAGGGCAGGAAAGCAGCCTGGGGATGTGCAGAGCTGGAGTGGAGGGCATTTAATGTCACATCCCCTACTCTATGTACAAACCCCTCCGTCACCGTCAGCACCTGCAGCCAGCAGGAGAGCCAGGACTTGACCTGTCTGCGCGGGTGAATTAGAGGAAAGCCCTTGCTGGGGCTCAGAGGCCGGATTATCCCCGTTCTGCTCACGGCAGCATTTCTGCCCCTCGCTCTGGCTCTCGGTGCCGGGCAGCCATGGTTCGGGCAGTGCCGGGTGTCATTCCCCCGGGAGCCCTAGAAGGGATTTCACAGGCCAAGTTTATCCCCCAGAGAAATTTATGTAACAGCAAAAAAACCAAGTGAAAGGCTTCATTTACAAAGAATTTCTGCTGGGGGGGACGGGACGTGGAAGAACGGAGCCGTCCCACGGTGCCTGTCCCAGCAAGGAGGGCGAGCAGCTGGCGTGACAGCCAGCCCAGCTGGCCCCGTGCCTTGGGAAGGGGACACCGTCCTTCTCCAGGATGACTTTTACCCAACCGAAGCCACCGCACGGCTGACCTGGCTGGGCTGCCCAGGGGCCAGGCAAGATGGGCTCCAAACTGCAGCCTGTGGGTCGCTCCTGGAGTCAAACACAAACGAGGAATTGCTCCAGAGCCGGGGGAAGGAGAAATCGGGTATTTTTGGGTTAGCAGCAGCTTCTCCTTTCCAGGTCAGGCATGGAAAACGCGGGACCATCGCTCTTTGGTGGAAGCGGTGCCTCCACTCTGCCCCTATCCCACAAAAAGTCCATCACATCCGAGCACAACCAAAGCCCCGGGTCCATTTTGCTTGGAAAACGCCCGGCCACCACACACCGCATCCAAACACAACCCGTTCCCAGCAGCACGAGTCCCTTCACGGCTCCCTTTCCCCCTCGGAGCAGGAAAGCGAGCCCTGCGGCAGGCAGAGGGCCGGGAAACAGCACTGGGAGGCGGAAGGCAGAGGAAGAAGGGCCCGGAGGGCTGCGGGCAAGTGGGAAACCTCCAGCCCCTCCTGGGAGGTTTTAGACAAAATACCCAACGGGGGAAGGCGGGTGGGAAGTCGTAAATCGGTGGAGAGTGGCTCGGGGCCGAGGGCCGGAGCCGCAGCTGGGAGAGAGGGGTCACGTCGTGCCAGGAGGCCGCTCCCCGGAGAGATGCCGGCTAGGTTTCTCATTAATGAGCAAACAGGATCTCGTTAACAGCCGGACCTCTGCCCTCAGACAGGCGCTCCTGTCCCCGGTGCACAGTCTGAGCTGCCACGTTTTTGGGAGGGGGGGGGGGGGTGTTGGAGGGGGCTGGCCTGCCGGGAAACGGGAACCCCCCGCCATCGGGGCCAGGCTTCTCGAGGGGCTGGCGGGTCCGAGATCTCCACCACGCAGACCCTGCGGGTTTTGGGGTCCTCCTTCCCTTGGATCGGGGTGCGGGGTTTCGTGTGAGGACTGCCGGTGCAACTACCCCCCCCCAGGCCCCCACCCGTGGGGTCCCGATCCGTGAGAGCCCCCCGCAACCCCCAAACGGGGGTGTGTGTGTGTGTGTGTGTGTGCTGACCCCCCACAGAGCCCAGAGGCAGCCTGAGGGCACCCCAAGGCAGAGAGGTGGCGGGGGGGGGGGGGGGACGACACGACCCTCAGGGACTCCCCCAAACGGCAGGAAGAGGGGAACCGGGGGAACCGGGGGGTGGCGGTCGCACCTGTGGCAAGGTAGAGCCGCCGGATGCCGGTGCGGGCCTCCAGCCGGCCCAGCAGGTTGCCGAGCGGCCCGGGGCGATCGAGGAAGCGCTGCAGGCGCTGCAGCACCGTGCCCATGGCGGCGGCGGCGGCGGCGGCGGCCCCGATGCCGGTAGGGCTCCGATGCCCGGCACGACCCCGCCGGTGCCTCCAACGCCTCCCGCCGCCCCCGGGGCCCAATGCGGTGGCGGGGCGGGGCCGCCAGGGGTGGAGCGACGCGGTCGCCACGGCAACGCCGTCGCCACGGCAACGCCCGCTCGACCGCCGCGGCCTGGATGGCGGGGCGGCCCGGGCCGGGCCCGGGGCTGTTCCTGGGGATGGGGATGGTGGTGGTGGCCGCCGCCGCCGTCCCGTCTCCCAACCCCGCCGAGCCCCGCGTCTACCTGAGCAGCTGGGCCGTGCGGGTGGCGGCGGGGCCGCGGGAGGCCGCGGGGGTGGCCCGGCGGCACGGCCTGCTCTGCCTGGGCCAGGTACGGGCCTGCTCGGGGGCCACCGGTCCAGCACGGGGAGGGCAATGGGGGGCCAGGCCGGCACCTCCCGGCCACCCCTTCGCTCGTCCCCAATGCCCATCCCCACCAAGCGTCCCAGAGCACGACGCTGGTTTGATTTCACACTGAATTCACTGAATTTTTAGAGTTGGAAGGGACCATTGGAAAGGTCCTCCCCTGCTGAAGCAGGATTGCCCAGAGCATGTCAGAGCATGTTACTCAGGATGGCATCCAGGCGGGTCTTGAAATCTCCAAAGAAGGGGACTCCACAACCTCCCTGGGCAGCCTGTTCCAGGGCTCTGTTACCCTCACCGTGAAGAACTTTATTCTTCACGGCATTTTAAAATGGAGCACCCCGTTATTCCCTCCAGTGGCTGAGGGGAGACCTTCTGGCTCTCTCCAACTCCCTGAAAGGAGGGTGTAGCCAGGGGGGTTCGGCCTCTTCTCCCAAGGAACAGGCAATGGGACAAGAGGAAACGGCCTCAAGTTGCCCCAGGGGAGGTTCAGATTGGATATTAGGAAAAATTTTTACATGGAAAGGGTTATTAAGCCTTGGAATGGGCTGCCCAGGGCAGTGGTTGAGGCACCATCCCTGGAGGGATTTAAAAGCCGGGTTGACATAGTGCTTAGAGACATGGTTTAGTGATGGTTTTTATCAGAGTTAGGTTGATGGTTGGACTAGAAAAGCTTAAAGGTCCCTTCCAACCCAGACAATTCTATGATTCTAAAGCCCCGGAGGTGGATGAAAGCACGAGCGCAGACAGGGGTGCACGATGCTCATGGCCCCCCTGTGTGGCGAGGAAACCCAAAAAAGGGACACACAAACCTTCCCCGGGAGCCTGCCCCATCTCCAAGCGGTGCTCTCTACTCATCCTGACACCAAAAACTCACTTTCTGCTCTCTGCAGCCCACAGAGAGCTGGCACACGCACCCCAGCCCGAGAGGATCTCTTACAGCAGCTCTTTGGCCCGCAGGTGATGGAGGGAGAGCCTTATTACCATTTCAGACACCGCGGCACCAGGCAGAAAGCCTTAAGCAGACACTGGGGCTGGCACATGCGCCTGACCAAAGAGCCCAAGGTAGGGAGGAGGTGACCGGGATGGCAGAGGCGACCGGCCACCGGCTCTGCCTGCCACCAGCAAGGCTGCTTCCCACCCAGGTCCTCTGGTTCGAGCAGCAAACCGTAAAGAGGCGCGTGAAGAGAAGCGGAGGTGTGGTGCCAACAGACCCCTGGTTCCACAAACAGTGGTACATGGTGAGATTTTGCCGCTTTCTCTTCTAATCCTCGAGTAAATCGCCTCCTCGACATGTAAACAGGACTAATGCCGGCGGTGCTGAGGCAGCAGAAGAGCCCTTGAAGGTCACCCGCAGCCTGCCGCCCCGGGGGCTGACCAAATTTAATCCGTTTTTCCAGAACAACGACATCAATCCCGACCTGAACATCCTCAGTGCATGGAGCAAAGGCTACACCGGGCAGGGGGTTGTGCTGAGCGTCCTGGACGATGGGCTCGAGAAGGACCACCCGGACCTGGCTGCCAACTACGTAACTACAAGTGGCTGAGCGGCGCGGGGCTGCAGGAACCGGCTCCTCTGGGGCGAGTTGTCTCCGGGGGAGGGTGGGAGCTGGTGCCTTCATCCCACCCGTGGGGTGTTGCAGTGGGAACTCAGCCTCGCCGTGGCTGGATCAAAAGGTTTGGCATCTCCTGCGGTGAAACCTCACAGCGAGGAAACGTTGGAACTTGTACACGCTCGAGCCCCTGTAATAGGTGTAATTACAGCAAGCTGCCAAGCCAGTAAAGCTGGTAAACCCTCACACGCTCCAGGAGGGAAGGATCAGTAAATCTTTGCTGTTGTTTGTAACAACGTCTTTCCAGTGGTTTGTTGTTCCTCTCTCCCACCTCTGGGGCCGGCGAGGCTCACCCCAGGGTGACTCGCCAGGCTGGGCTTTGTCACTGAACGTGAGCACGATGAAGCAGTACAGGACGTGCAAAGTTAACGCTCCTTTAGTAAAACCATGTTTCCAAACACTCCAGGTTAAGCTGGCACAGTTTCTGGGTGTAAAGGGGCTCCCCCTGCCCTCTCGGGGCCACGGCAGGGCGACCCACGCTGCCAGACAGCGTTTGAAGCACCAGGAGCCCGAGTTGAGCTGCCACAACCCGTGCCGAAAGGCGGTTTGCTCACGCCAGCGCCTCTTCTCGCAATAGGACCCCCTGGCAAGTTATGACTTCAACAGCAATGACCCTGACCCCCAGCCCAGGTACACGGCGAGGGATGAGAACCGGTGAGTTTTGCCCATCACTCTGAGCTGGGTGTTTTATTTCCCGGGGGCTGAGGCTGCCCCAGGACCCTTTGCCCCCCCCCCCCCCCCAACCCAAGGATGGCTCATGGGCTAACTCTGCCCCACAGGCATGGGACACGCTGTGCGGGAGAAGTGGCGGCTGTAGCCAACAACCAGATCTGTGGAGCAGGCGTCGCATACAACACCAAAATCGGAGGTGAGCCACAGCTCCACCAAGCAGCTCTGGCAACCTGGAGGGCAACATATGGCCCCAGGGGGGGCTGCTCTGGGGGCAGCTAGGGGCTTGCAGGGTAGTAGAAGGTGCTGAGGTGTTACCACACACCCGGCCATGGTGGAGGACTCTGTGTTCCCCAGGGGTTTAATGCCCACCATGACCCAGGGGTCCAGCAGGCAGCACCAGCACCATGCAGGATCAGGCTCCCCTACAGAAGTGAGCATGGCAAATGGGGATTAAGTGCTGGGAGAACTCACTGGGCTTAATTGCAAAAGGCTTAATGAGGAGCTTTGGGAACCAGCTCATGGCAGCAGCTGCAGGAGCCTGATCTCCTTAGGGCAGCATCGCGTGAAAGGTGCTCAAAGCATCTGGGGGGGGGGGAAGGGAGGCAGTGCGGGCCGGCGAGAGGCTGCTCAGCTTTTGTGTTCACACGGCGTGTGCGAGGCTCACATCCAGCCAGAGCCAGCGTGGCCTCCCGAGTGCTGCCGCCTCTCGGACACTGCCGCTCCTTGTCCCGGCCCTGCAGGTGTACGGATGCTGGACGGTCTCATCACGGACATGGTGGAGGCTCAGTCCCTCAGCCTGCGTCCCCAGCACATCCACATCTACAGCGCCAGCTGGGGCCCCGAGGACAATGGGAAGACGGTGGACGGGCCAGGCATGCTGGCCGCGGAGGCTTTCTACACCGGGGTCACCAAAGTAAGCTCAGCGCTGGCCCTGGGGACCTCGCTGGCGTGAGGATGCCCTGCTCACCCATCCCGTGCCTTCCCAGGGACGGGGTGGCCTTGGCTCCATCTTCATCTGGGCCTCGGGCAACGGTGGCATCAACTACGACAACTGCAACTGTGACGGATACACCAACAGCATCTACACCCTGTCGGTGGGCAGCGTCCTGGCGAGCGGGCAGAGGCCCCGCTACAGCGAGAGCTGCTCCGCCATCCTCACCACCACCTACAGCAGCAGGACCACCAGCGAGATGCAGATCGTGAGTGCCGCGACGGCTCTGCTGGGGCAGCCACCAGTCCCCAGCACAGAGTGGGCTCATCCGAGCCCTCCTCACCTGGGGAGGGAGAGGGGGGCTTTATTAAAGTGCCTGTGTTAGACCCAAAATGCATGAAGGGACCCAGGGGGAGCATTTACTGAAGTCACCCCACTCCAACTGGTCCTGCCCTCTGTGCCAGCTGCAGGCAACGGTGCCAGGACCCCCCCCTCTCCCCCCAGGTGACCACTGACCTGCGCCACCGCTGCACCGACAAGCACACGGGCACCTCCGCCTCGGCCCCACTGGCCGCGGGGATGATCGCCCTCGCGCTGGAGGCCAAGTAGGTGCCATGCAGCGAGGGAGAGTCCCCAGGGAGAGCCTGGTGCCTCCCCAGGACCCTGCAGGGACATGGAAGGGGGAGTTTGCCAGGAGGGAGGTTTGGGGGTGCAGATGTGAGGCCTCCCCAAGCTCTTGTGGGGCAGGACACTGAGGGAGAGCAGAGACAGGAGGAGAGTTGTCCTCTGGAGGTCTCTGTTGCTCCCATTTTGTCAGTGAAGGAGGTTGGGGGGGGACGACACCAACTTGGACCCAGACAGCAACTTACCCACGGCAGAAGTTAGAATTCCCAGATCTCACCCTCCAAAGCTAACCCAAAACAGAGACCTCTGGCCCCAAGTCCTCCTTGCTTTCAGCCCAGCACTGACCTGGCGTGACCTGCAGCATCTCGTCATCAGGAGCTCCAAGCCCGCTCACCTGCAGGCAGAAGACTGGGCTGTGAATGGCATCGGACGCAAAGGTGAGTTGGGGGCTCAACTGCTGCCTGTCCCGGTCCTGCTTCCCTCCCCCGGCTGTGGGGGGACCTGCTGCCCCTCAGACCCTGCCAGGAGACCTAGGGCAGGAGTCCCCAGTGCGCTCTCAGCGCAGAGGGGCACACATGTCCTCTTCTCTTGGGTGGCATCTGCTTCCCAGTGAGCCACCATTATGGCTACGGGCTCCTGGACGCTGGTCTGCTGGTGGAGATGGCCAAGGCCTGGACAGGAACTCGGCCTCAGCAGAAGTGTTCGGTCAAGGCTCTTCACGCCCCCCGGTAAGGGATGATAAACCCTGGGTGTGACCTCATGAGAGCTCACACGGGGACTTTCTTGTGGCAAAACAGTGCTGTGCCCACCGCAGGAACAAGCGATGCTTCCCAGAAAGGTGTCTGTGCCACACGGCGTCTGCTGTAACCACAGGGCTGTGCTCAGAGGTCGTGGTGGGGGCCAGGACACCCACAGAGGGGGAAGAGATCCCCTTACCTCTGTCTTGTACCCGCAGGAACATCGGCTCCAAGCTCACCATCTCTACAGACGTCTCCTCCTGCTCAGGGAGGGCCAAGAGCATCCGCTCGCTGGAGCATGTCCAGGTCCAGCTCTCCCTGAGCTACAGCCGTAGGGGGGACTTGGTGATCGCTCTGACCAGCCCCATGGGGACCACGTCCACGCTGGTGACCGTGCGGTAAGGGCAGCTCTGCGAGCTCACAGCGAGTGCATTACAGTCAGACTCACCAGCTGCTGGGGGGCAGAGGGGTCTCCTCCTCTCACAGCCTCTCCTGAGGCTGAAGAAACTCCTTCTGGCCCCCACAGGGAGCGGACTCACTGTACCCAAACCTCCTCTGCGTCCCCTGCCACGTCTTGGCAATGCCTCTAGGGCCTTCTTGGTCTGCATCCCCCCGGCTCTCACTCCCGGCTCTCCTCTCCTTCAGCCCCTTCGACACCAGCCAGCAGGGCTACAAGGACTGGACCTTCATGTCCACACACTTCTGGGACGAGAACCCCAACGGGACCTGGACACTCCATCTGGAGAACAAGGGCGATGCCTATAACACAGGTGGGTGCCCAGGGGAGCAAACCCCTTTCGGGGGGTGTGTGTGTGTGTGTGTGTGTGTGTGTCATCCAGTCATTCATTCTTCTTCCTTCCCCCACTTTAATCAGCAACTTGGCTGTTCTCCCTGCTGCTCCTGGGCAGGCGAGTCCTCTTTTTGCAGGGCCACGTTTGTTTGTTTTGAGGGTCTCCCTGGCCAGCACATGGCCAGGAAGGGGGGCATGGCTTAGTTCCCCCATGTAGCCCCAAAGCTCCACATCCACCAGCTCACAGATGCCAAACCCTGGATGGTGGGAATGCGGCTGCCATCGTCACTGAGCCCTGTCCCTCCTGCCCCCCAGGTCTGCTGACCAGCGTCACCCTGCACCTCCACGGCACGGATGAGGACATGAGGGCCCGGCACTTCGCAGCCTCCGCCGTGGACGAGTGCCTCAGGCGGGACGCGCAGGGAGCATGCCGGGGTGAGTCTTGGGGCAGGAGGGGACAGTGCTCTTGTCCCCAGGTGTCCCCGCAGCCTGGCTCACATCACCGTCCCTCCGCAGAGTGTGGCCGTTCCCTGTACGCCCACCAGCGCTCCTGCCTGTCCTACTGCCCTCCGCGCTTCTACGGCCGGACCCAGGGAGCCACCGCCACCACCAGGAACGCAGCCCGCGTCTGTGCCAGCTGCCACCCCTCCTGCTACACGTGCCAGGGCGCTTCGGCCACCAACTGCACGGCCTGTCACCCCCCCAACACCCTCGATAAGCTCACCCATTCCTGCTCCCCCCTGCAGGGCTTCCCCCCCAAGGAGGGGCTGCAGAGGCACCTTCTCCTTCTCCTCGTCTGCGGGACCCTGGTCATCTCAGCCACCTTCTGTGTCACATATTGTGTGGCCTTTTGCATCATGAAGGGTAATTCCTGCTGTCCCCGGGCTGGGAGGACAGCGTGACAGCAGCCTGGGCTGCACAGAGGGACAGGCAGCCGGATCCCAGCCTGGGACGGAGCTGCCCTCACCCGGCTTCCAAAATAAATTGCTTGTTGCCTTTCTGGACCACCCTCTCCAAAGGGTGACGTCCCTTCCCAGCAGCACCGGGGCTGATCCCACCCCACATCCAGCTCGGCTGGTGGCTTCCCTTCCCGCCCAGCTTGTCCCCCCGCATCCCCTGGAGACCTGAGCCATGCCGGGGGACCCAGCCTGTCACGCTGCTGCGAGGGAGCTATTTCCAGAAGGGCCAGGAGCTCTGTGTCCTTTCCCAGGGGCAGAGGGCCATGAGGAGGAGGAGGAGGAGATGATGTGACTTCTCTCCACACAGCTGCACCCAAGTGACCGCAGCCAATTCCTCCAGCACGAGCCCAGCCACGAGTCCACGCAGCTTCTGGCACGGGAGAGGTGGCCAAAGGCCAACCCACGGCTCGGGGAGGACAGCCCGGACCCCCACGGTGTGACCCCCGGCTCTTCTTTACCAGCAGCCTTAAAAAAAAAAAAAAAAAAGGGGGGGGGGGGGGGGTCCCAGAGGATTTTGCACCCCACAACCGCCCTGCTCTCCCCCCACGGTGGGTACAAATGCCCGAGGCCCTCACCGTGCCATGGGGGCTGGCAGCGGCACAGGGCAGCTGCGCCCCGGCACGCAGCGCGGCACCAGGCAGGGCCGGGACGGGCACGGGGAGAGCTGCCAAGCTGGGGCCCTGCCGGGGGGGGCACCGGCACCGCACCAGGCTCTGCCTCCTCACTGGGACACGGCCCTGGCATGGCAGGGTAGGGGGTGGTTTGTGTCCTCCCCCCCGCCTTGAACGCGGCGTGTTTGCACAGCCGAGGGGTCACAGACCAGAGCGAGACCTTTGTCCGAGCGTTTAATCACCCAGGAAAAAAGCCCTTGGCCAGATCTTCCGGAGCACAGGCAGGAGGGAGCCGGGACGGAGCTTTTCCTCAAGTGGCAGCTGAGAGCAAAGTCCCCCAGAGGGACCCCCATAGCCCTGGGGGGGATCCATGGCTCACGGCCCACCGGGGGGGGGGGGGGGGGGGTGAGCAGAGTGCAGCTGCGGACACCAAGGGAGGGACCCGGGGACAACGGCTTTGCCAGAAAACCAGCCAGCCCAGTGCCGCGGGATGAGTTAGAGCCTGGACGCGCTGGAGCTCGGCTTCCCCCACCGTGGGGTCAGCCCCATGGGCCCCTCCGAGCCCAGTGGGGAGCACGGGGGGGAGGGGGGGGTTCTCCCTCCTGCTGCCCCCCCGCCCCGTCCTAGTCCTCGGCGGGCAGCCTGGGGTGCGGGAACTGCCGCTGGATCTCGGTGCGCACATCGTCCTGCACGGAGAGAGATGGGATAGGGGGGCTCTGCCTGGAGAGGGGCCTGGGGGCACCCGTCCCCTCCCCATCCCCAGCCCCCCCTTGGTCCTCACCGCCTGTCCGAGCCGTCCCAGCAGCGGGGTGAGACGCAGCAGTTCCTCATCCCGTGGGTCCCCCCACCACCTTGGCACCGGGATCCAGTTGGCAGCCTGGGGAGAGAGGGCAAATGCTGGCCACGGAGGAGCCACCACAGCTGGGGTGCTCCCGGGGGGGGTGCCCGGTGCACACAAACCTCCCCCCTCCATGAGGGCCAGCGTTGCTGGTACCTGGGCAGGGAAGCCCTGGATGGTGTGGTCCAGGGCCACTGTCTTGGCCAGGTCCCTGCCCAGGCGGGTCAGGTCCTTCCAGTAGCAGCCGCGGGCGCAGAGACAATCCTGCTGGGAGAGGCAGAGCCTGGGGGGAGCGACAGAGCCCGTGGGGACCAGTCCCTGCCACGCGGGGCGTCCCCAGCCGGGTTTCACCAGGGCCATCACCTGATCAGCTTCTTCTTGGGGTCCAGCACATCCAGGACCTTCTTGGCATAGTCCTGCTTTGCGGTTGTGAAGATGCAAATCTGGGGGAGCAGGCGAAGGTCTCTGTACAGGCTGCCCAAGTGCCCCCCACAGACCCCAGGGGAACGCGGGGGGCTCCAGGTACCTCGTAGGTCTTGGAAAGGTTCTCCAGGAACTGCTGCACATGAGGACGCAGCTTCACATGGACCTGGAAGGGAGCAGCATCTTCAGGCAGCACCAAAAAACACCAGCACTCATGTTCTGACACCAAGGTGCCCCCCAAGAGGGTGACCAGCACCCCCAGCAGGATGCCAGGGCCCCCTCAGACACCCCCTCCCCTGAGATTCCAGGGCCTGCCCCCCCCCCCCACTTCCTCTCAGGCTACGAGGGAAGGACACAGGCACAGAGGCCACGTGGACACCATGGCTCGTCACAGCCCTCTGTGCCCACCCTGGGGACCCAGCACCCCACTGTCCCCACGAGGCACCCACCTCGTAGGTGTCTCCCTGGAAGACGGTGGTAAAGGTGGCCACAGCATCCCGTTGCCAGCCGGCCAGCATGGAGGAGCAGACCAGGGTCCCCTCCTGCAGGCAGGGAGCAGAGTCAGACCCCAGCCCCAGCACCGCAGCCCCTCCCCAGGCCCCCCCAGCTCACCAGCTCCAGGACCAGGGTGCGCTCCGGGGTGCTGCGGGTCTTCCGGGGACCATCCCTGCTGGGTGTTGGGACCGCCGGGACCAGCCTGGCCAGAGGAAGGCAGAGGGTCGTGGGATCAGTGCTGTGGGTCTGGGGGGGGTGTGTGTGTGCAGGGACCCCCTCCCGCATACTCACAGGCTGGGGGCAGCAGGGTCCTGGCACTCATCCATGGGGAGCCCCGAAAAGTAGGCACCCTTATAGCAGGGCTGCAGTGAGGGGCTGGCGGGCTCTGTGGGTCAGAGGGGTCCCATCAGCACGGTGTGGGGCAGCCCCCTGCCCCCAGGCAGGGATTGCCCTGGGGGGGGACACACTCACCCCTTTCCCTGGGGCAGGGGGGAGCAGACACCGGTCGGTGACATTCTCCTTCAAGCCGCAGCTTCGCCAGCCGGCCCTTCCCAGGGGTGACAGGCACCAGGGGGGGACATGGGACACGCTCCCAGGGGTCCCAGCCCTGCAGTGGGCAGCGCTCCCCCCGACCCCCCTCTCTCTGCCGGCTCCTGGCCCGCTGGCGAGTCCCAGCCTTGGTGGCCGAGAGCCCCAGGTTCCCGCTGTTCTCCCTACGGGGTCTCTTTGCTCGTGGGGTGACTGTTCCCAAACCCGCCATGGCTGGGACAGCCAGAGGGGGACACCCCAAGCACAGAATGCCCAGAGGTGACGGTGACAGCCCTAGGGCTGCCAGGCATCACTTGCTCCAAAAGAGCTGCTGGAGCCCCCACCCCAGGGACCCACACGCACAGCAGCAGAACCCCCACCCTGTCCAGGAGCAACCCCCCCCCAGTCAGTCTATGGGGGTAGGAGGGGGCACTTTTATAGGGCGGAGACACCTCTCCAGCCCTAATCACCCCAAAGTGCCTCCCCCTCTGTGCTCCAGAGCACCCAGCATCACCTGGGCTTTACTGGGACTAGCTGGGGAGCCCAGTACAGAGCCCCAGCTGCCCCCAGGGCTCATCTCAGGCTCCTGCTGATTAATTACCCGATGTGTTAAAGACCCTCCCGGGCTCCAGCTGCCGCTTGGGGCACCCTGGGGCACCCACTACGGGTACCCCCCAACTGCAGCCCCAGTCTCGTGCCCAGTTTGGGAACAGTCACCAGTGACACGAGCTGGGAGAGCTCAGCCCTTCTCCAGCACCGGCTCCAAACCCACCCCCAGATGGGTGCGAGACCACCCCAGAGTGGGTGATGCACCCCGGGGTGCCCAGCACAGCGTTCCTGGGGTGGCCGTCCCCACGGCACCCCCAGGCACGTTCCCGTCCCCACGCGGGCCCCACGGTTGTGCCCGCCAGCCCGCGGCTTGGGTTACGGGCGAGGGGGCTCCGGCACAGGGAGGGACCCGCTCGCCTCCGCCGGAAGAGAGATAAGCGGCGGGTCCCCGACCTCGAAATGCAGAGCCTGGCGGGTGTCCATCTCGGGGACAGGGACACGCTGCCGGGAGGGTGCATTGCTCCGGGGGCTCAGCTCGGGGACGCGGGAGGGGACCCCGGGGTGGGGAGGGCAGGGGACACCCTGGGCTGGCTCCAGCCAAGAAGGGGCCCATGGCGAGCGAGGTGATATATGGGTTTATTTTCTGCAAAAAAATAAATTACCACCCTCCACCCCCCCCGCAGCCAAGACGACCCCAAGGACGGCGAGATGCCCGGCACGGGGCGGAGGGGCAGGATGGGGGGTCCCCAGGGACCCTGGCCCCTCCACGACCGGGGCTCGGTGCACGGCAGGAGTGTCTCCAGCCCCCGCGTCCCACCGGCCGCCCCCTCCCCAGGCGATGGAGCCGGGGGGGGGCTCAGGGTGGCCGGGTGTGGGGGCAATGCCGGGCTGCCTCCCGCACCAGCCGGTCCTCGCGGGGCGTCCATGGCCGGGCGTAGCCGTCGTCCTGCAGCAGGATGCGGTTGAGCGTGCGCTCATAGTTGACGTGTCGCCGGGCCATGAGCAGGTACTCGTTGCCCTCCCGGAGCGGGGGGCAGCCGCAGGTGTTGGCCACCCACAGGTACTCCCGGGCCACCAGCGGGAAGCGGTGCCGGTACGGTGTTTTCACCTCCACCTCGTAGCGCGTCTCCTGCCCCACCAAGCGCCGTGCCAGGATCCGGCCCCGGAAGACTGTGGGGCGAGCAGGGGGCACCCTGAGGTGGGCACGTCCCCCGGCATCGCCCCGAGCCCCCTCCCATCCCTCCCCCCCCCCGGCACTCACCGAAGTCGCTCTGGCAGAAGTGCCGGATGCGCTGGGAGCGTCCCTTGGCCGGGCGGCATCTCCCACATCGCCCTGCGGGGGCAAAGCTGCAGCAGCTCAGGGGGAAGGGGGGACACAGCCCCCCTAAAACCCCCTCCTGCAGCAGTGAGAGGGGGCACTGGGGGTCTACACCCCAAAAGGAGAGAGGGGACACACCAGTGTCCTTAGGGTCCCGGGGGGGGGGTTAAGTCAGGGGGAACTGTTTCAGGGTCCCCATCTAATGGACAAGCCCCGGGGCTCCCCAGGACCCTCCCCACAGCAGGGAGCCTGGGGACACACACACACCCCCCACAGGGGAGCAGGCACCTGCAGCAGCCCCAGCTCCGCTCCAGCCAGGGGGGCTCCTTGGTGGGGGCTCCGTGGCAGAGCCCCTGGGCTGGGACGGTGGCGCGGGAACCGGGGTGACTGGGAGCTCCTGGGGTGGGGGGCTGCCAGCCCCCCGGGGCTGGGGCTGCCGCAGGGGGCTGGCGTTGCCACGGCCGGGCTGGGGGTGCCCATGGGGCAGCCAGAACTCGTACTCGATGCCGGGGTTGGGCTCCTGCAGCAGGACCTGCGCGGGCAGGGGCAGAGCTAAGGGGAGCGATGGGGGCCGGGGGCCGGCTCCCCCCGTCCCCGCGCCGCCCCCACCCTCACCATGAGGTGCAGATCCTCATCCGTGGGCCCGGGCGCCTCCAAGCTCTCGGTGCCGTCGGGAGCCCGGGTGTATTGCAGCCGGGTGCCGGCCACCTCGTACGGCCCCGGCCAGGCGATGGACCAGTCCCCATTGAGCACGTAGCGCCCATCACTCGTCATCAGGGCTGCGGGAGGGAGCGTGTCCGGGGGCTGAGCACCACACGGTCCCCAGGACCCCCGCACCGGGCTGGGCTGGGCTGGGGGTGGGGGGCAGCCCGGATGCCTGGGTCCCCACCGGAGGCCTCTCCCCGAGCAGGGAGGGCAGCGTGGGCCGGGAGAGCTGCGGTCGGGGCTCGGGAGAAATCTGCTTTCTTGTAAGAACTTGGCTTCAGTCCCAAGCCGGCGCCAAACCCTGGCGTGCAAAACACACACACACACACACACACACCCCCCGAGCCCCCAAGCCCCGGTCCTAGTGGGGGACGGGGCCCCGATTGCATCAGGAGGGGGACTGGGGGAGGGTGTCTGGGGACGGGGCTCCCCGTCCTGGTCCCACGGTGGCTGGTCTGGCCCTGCTCCAGCTCAGCCCTTCCCGAAACCCGTGGCCTCTGGAAAAATGCCCCGAGCGCCGGCGAGTTCACTGAACCCGGGATGCTCGAAGGAGCATCCGAGCCGGGGAACCGGCACGACACGGCACGGTATGGCACAGCACGGCACGGTAATGGCATGGCATGGCCACCCCTGCCCTGCCTGCACCCATGGGTGGCACCAACCAGGACCGACTGGAATGAACTGGGACGGACTGGGACAGAGACAGGACAGGTCCTACCGAGGTAGTTGCGGCTCTTGTCCGTCACCTTGATCTGGGTGGCCCCAGCCGGGATCTTGGTCACGTTCATGTACCCAAAATAACCTGCTGGGGGGGGCAGAGTCAGGGCAGAGCTGGGGCATGGCCCAAGGGGACAGCCCGGGGACGGGGGGGGGACAGGGCTGGGGCGGGAGGGGACCGGGCACAGAGGAGCTCTGGGTCTGGGGCAGCCCCAGCCCCGTCCCACCAGTGTCATTAACCCAGCCAGGCCCCACGTGCTGGGACACCCAGGGCACCCAGCGATGGCCCTGGGGGGGGACCCTGGGGTGCCATCCAGGGCTCTCTGCCCTCATGGGCATCATCATCCCCGCAGCACGGCCAGGCACCCCGTGGACACTGGGTATGGACACACAGACCTTGGGTGCCCCCAGGGACCCCTGAACACCCCTGGGGACCACATGGGTGCCCCAGAGACCCCCCAATCAGCCCCCAGAAGAGCGATACCCTCTACAACGAGGCAAAATCACCCCAGTGAGGGGTCCCCTCCAAGCCCACTGCCCCCCAAGTGTTGGGGACAGGAAGGGATCAGGGACGATGCCCCAACGGCGATGGGGAGATGGAGAGGGGACGGGGTGACAGGGGGCCCAGGCGATGCCTTGGGGACACAGACGGGGAACGGGAGGACAGGGGAGCCAAGAGCCAAAGCATTCACCCATGGAGGGGGCCGGGGCAATGGTTCATTCACCGGAGGAGGGGTCCGCGCCCTGGAAGAGCCGGTGCACGAAGAGACACGAGCCGTGGCCGCCGCCGCACTGGCCACAGGCGTCGGGCCGCGCGCCTGAGCCCAGGATCCCGTCGCAGCCCACGCTCTGGGGGGAGCCGAGACGCTGCCTCAGGGTGGGGGTTCTGGGCTGGGGGTCCCGGGGAGGTCCCAGCCCCATGTTGCACCCACCAGGCAGCGCCCGCCAACGCAGAGATCCGGGGAGCCGGGGCCGCAGCGGGTGCCATCGAGCACCCGGCCGAAGGTGTAGTAGAAGTTGTGCCCCACGGCCAGGCAGTTGAGGTCGCAGAGGTTGGGGGCTGCCGGAGCCCGGCGGGAAGGGAAGGGGGTGACGCCGGTGGCAGCGGTGGCCCCCGGTCAGGTCAGGGATGCCGCCTGCCACCCCCAGGACTCACCTCCATGGAAGGGCACCCAGCGGTACCGCGCCGGCGTGCCCAGGACGGGCTTATTGTCGTAGAGGGAGCACTGCATGGCACGGAAGGGCACGGAGCCCCCGGGGCAGCCCTGCGGGAGCGGCAGGATGGGACCCAGGGGACCGGGAGGACAGAGCCCCACGGGATGGGGACTGGGATCGGCCACGGTGTGGCCCTCGCAGGCTCACCTGGAGCTGGCAGAGCCGGTACTGCCGCGGCTCGCCGGTGCACGAGTCCTCCTCGGTGGACCTACGGCCACAGCATCAGCGTGGTGAGGCTGGGGAGCAGCCCCCCCCCTCCCCACCACGAGCACCCCTTCCTGCACCCCACATCCCCCACGGGGACCTGCCCCATCCCCGGGGATGGGCCACCGAGCCACCGAGCCACCGAGCCACCGAGCTGCATGGGGGCTGGGAGCGATGCAACCCCATGGGGGAGCAGGACGGGGGACCACGATGTCCCACAGGGGGCCGCATCCTGCTGGGGCTGCACCCCAAGGTGGGGGCAGCAGGGTCCAGCTCCCCCCGTCGTCCCTCCCCCCCCCTCCGAAATTAGGCTGAAATTTAGCGCAGCGTGGTGCTGAGGGCCCTTGGGGACACGTGCGGGGGCGGTGGCAGAGCCGTGCCGTGGGATTTGGGTGCCACACGGGGGTTCGGGTGCTGCCAGGGGTGTAAGGGAGCAGGGATGCCCCGGGGGGGGGAGGGGGGTCCATGCTGCCCCGTCCCCCACTCACCGCAGGCACCTCCGGGTGCGGAGGGCGACGCCGTCCCCGCAGGAGCTGGAGCAGGAGCTCCAGGGTCCCCAGGGCCCCCAGGCCCCCCGGGTTGGCTGCCGGCGGGGCCGAGCAGGGGCTGGGGGCTCGGGGACCCACACCGGCGTCCCCAGGGCCGGGTCCTGCGTGGAGGAAGGTGACGGTCAGCGCCGAGGTCGGGCTGGAGCAGCCCGGGGGTTCCCCCCCCCCGCGCACCCCGAACCCCTCACCTGCGCCGTGCCGATGCCGCAGCCCAGGCTGAGCCAGGCCAGGAGCAGCAGCCGCCACCGGTGCCTGCGGGAGCAGAGAGCCCTGAGGGACCGGGTGGGGGGGGGGGGGGGGCCGTGCTGGCAGTGGGGTGCCCCACAGCCCGGCATGTGCACCCCACGGGGACCCCCGTGAGGAGGAAGGAAGGGAGATGGCGACAAGACGAGGGTCCCCGCCGCGGGGGATGCGGGGTCCGGTGCGGGTGGGCAACGCCGCCTCCCGCACACGTGCCCAGGAGGCTGCGGGCACCGGAGACGGACCCGCCGGCCCCCCCGGCCCCCCCCTTACCCCCGCACCTCCGGGCCCCGCGGCGGGGAGCCGGGCCGGGCTCGCTGCCTGCCGGGACAGGACCAGACCTGCGCGGCGGGGCCGGGACTCCGTGTCGCTCCCTCAGCCGGATCCGGCCCCGCCGTGGGGCGAGCAGGATGGGGGGCAGCGGGGGGGGGCAGCGGGGGGGGGGAACAGCGCCCCCTCCCCGGGATCCCAAAGCGCCTGACCCTGGAGCACCCCAACGCCCCCAGCTCGGGGGTGCAGGGGGGTAACCGGGGTCCCAGCCCCGCGTCGGGGACCCCCCCCCCCCCCCGGCCGAGCCGGTTTCCTCCCGCCGCGCAGCTCCCGCGGGGACCGGGGGTCGCGAGTGGCCCCCGCGAGTGGACGCCTGGGTCCCCCCAGCAGGGTAAGGGATGGGGGGGGGATGGTGGTGGTGAAGAGGGTCGCGGTACCGTCGCTGCGGGGGGGGGGGGGGGTACCGGAGCACCCGAGGGTGGGGTGATGCCCAGACCCCGGCTGGCGGCCGGGGGGGGGGAGGGCCTTCCCGTGCCTCAGTTTCCCCGCAGGAGCGGAGCTGACCCCCGGGGGGGTGTAAGGGGGGGTGTGTGTGTATGTGTGTGTCTTGGGGGTCCGCGAGGGGGTTAAGCAGAAATCGGGACCTTACCCGGCACCGTGGGGTCCCCCGGGGGGGACCGGACCGCCCCGACACCCCCACCCGGCCATACCGCCCCTCGTCCGGGGCGTCCCGGCGGCTCAATCCCCTCGCGGCGTCCCGGTGTCGGCGGGAAGGGGGGACCCGGGACGATCGGGCATCGCCTGCGCAGCTCCGGGGGGGGGCCGGGCGAGGCTCTCCCCCCCCCCCCCCCCGCCCCGACACCCCTCCCGCTCGCCTCCCGTCCCTCCCCGCCGCGTTATTAATATCCAGCCCCAAAGGTGCGCCCAGCCCTCCCCGGCCGCCCGTTAACCCTTCGGGGCCCGGAGCTCCGGCGGTAGAGGGGGGGCTGGTGGGGTGCGGGGGGGGGGGGGGGGGGCGCAGATGCTGCTGTAGAGAGGAAGGGGCACACGGGACCCTCCCGGTCCCCCCTGATGCTGGGCATCCCGGGCGGGGGGGCTTTGGTCGCACTGGGGGTCCCTGCTTAGCGCTGGGTAGATGCAGGGGGGGGGAGCTTGGGGTGCCCCCCCACCCCACCGGGCTGTGCCCCTCACATCCAGCACCTTTGGGCCCCGTAGAGCAACCCCAGCCCGGAGATGAAGGGGTTACGGTGTGGGGGTGTCCCTTCGGGGGGGGAGCAGAGCAGAGCGGGGAGGATGGCCCGGGGGGGCGCAGGGGATGAGCTCCCCGGGTGGTACCTGGAGGATGCGGGCAGAGGGACCCTCTACAAGAGGGGACGGCTCCTGGGAGAGGTAAATCCCCCATCGCCCCCCCCGTCCCTGCACCCCCAGACAGACCCTCACCCCAGCCAGCACCCCTTCCCCGCTGGGCACCCCGGCATCGTCACCCACCTGCACCCCACGGGGCTGCAGGGGGTCCCCGAGGTATCCCACCCCAAGGGGCACCCACCCCTGGGGAAGGGGAAACTGAGGCAGCGGGGAGATGCTGGGACAGAGCCGGTGCTGGGGCCACCACCAGCCGGGTCCCCTGGGCTCCTTGGCCCCTGGGAAGGGCACGTGGCCGGGCACCCCGACACCCGGGACCCCCTTCTGCCCCTCGCCCCGGGGTGCCAGGCGGCTCATTCCCGGGGGACTGTCCTCGCAGGGCGCCTTTGGGCGCTGCTACCAGCTGACAGAGGTGGCCAGCGGCAGGGTCTACGCGGCAAAGGCCATCCCCCGAGCCCGGCTGGCCACGGGGGGCATCGGGGAGAGGGTGAGTCTGGGGGGGACACGGATAGTCCCCAGGGAAGGGGGGGGTGGCGATGCCCACGGGGACCCCACAGGGGCCCACAACGCTGTCCTTGCCCCTTCTCCCGCCTTCCTGGGTCGCTGGGTGGGTTCCCATCCCCGTCTCCCCGAGGGTGGGTGCTGGGGGTCCCCTGGATCCAGAGGGTTCCCCCCGGGGGGGGGCTGCGGGGGTCGCACCGCTGCAGGTAGAGCGGGAGCGGGAGCTGCTCGGCCGCCTGCGCCACCGGCACATCGTCCGCCTCCACGGGCACTTCGCCGACCGCGGCCACGTCTACCTGCTGCTGGAGTACTGCAGCCGGGGGGTGAGCGAGTCCCGGCACCCCAAAACGGAGGCACCCCGGTGCCGGGGCTCCCCCAGGCCCTGAGCTGGCGTCTCCCCCCGTCCCCCAGTCCCTCGCCGACATCCTGCGGGCGCGGGGGAGGCTGACGGAGCCGGAGGTGCGGTACTACCTGCGGCAGATCATCTCGGGGCTGCGCTACCTCCACGCACAGGGCATCGTCCACCGGGACCTCAAACCCAGTGCGTGGGGCAGAGCCGGGGGAACGTGGGGGGGTGGGAGGGTGAGGTGACACACACACACCCCCCCTCCCAACCCCATTCTGGCTCATTCCCCTCCGCAGGTAACTTCTTGGTGACCGAGGAGATGCAGGTGAAGATCGGGGACCTGGGACTGGCGCGGCGGGAGGCACCGGCCGGACGGCGCTGGGGGTGAGCGGGGGCCATGGCGCTGCTGGGGGTGGGGGGCTGGGGAGGGATGCGGGGCTGGGGGTCACCCTGCCCGTCTCCCCAGGGCGCTCTGCGGGACCCCCGGCTACCTGGCCCCGGAGGTGCTGGACCGCAAGGGCCACGGGGTGCCCTCGGATGTCTGGGCCCTGGGCTGCGCCATGTAAGTGGGGGGCTGGAGAGAGGGAAGGGGGGCAGGGGGTGCTCCTGGCCCCACTGAGCAGCTGGACACACACCCCCCCCCCAGGTACACGGCGCTGACGGGGTCCCCCCCGTTTGAGGCGGCTCAGCGGCAGGAGCTGTACTGGCGCATCCGGGCGGCGCGGTACCCGCTGTCCCCCCACCTCTCGCCCCGAGCCCGAGCCCTCATCGCCCGCCTGCTCGCCCCCGAGCCCACCGCACGGCCCAGCCTGCGGGACGTGCTGGACCACGGCTTCTTCACCCAGGTATGGGGCCAGCGGGACACGGACACACACACACACACACACACAGAGCCCACAGGGACACACCGGGGGGGGGGGGTGTCACCGTCTCTCGCTCCCCAGGGCTTCACGCCGGACAAGCTGCCGCCCCGCGCCTGCCGCTCGGTGCCCGTCTTCGTGGGACAGGACCCGCTGTGCGGGCTGCTGCGGGGGGCTGCCACCGCGCTGGCGGGGGGGTGGCCGTGCTGGGAGCACCGGGACCCGCCGTCCCGGAGGGCAGCCATGTCCCCCCCCCCATCCCCCCCAAGCGAAGGAGCAGCTTCCCCGGCAGGACCTGAGTCACGCAAACGTCCGCTGAGGAAAACTTTTATTAGTGCTAGGAACCGTCTAAAATCCAGTCGTTGAAACAAGCAGGGTGGGACGTGACCAGTACGAACGGCAACGGCACACACACACCGGTTTGCCCGGAGGAAAGGTTAACACGAAAAAAAAAATAAAAACCAAACCCAACAAAATAAACCCAAAAGGGACCTCTCTTCCCCGCCAGCCTGGGACGGGATGGGGACGAGGGGCCGGGGGAGAAGATGCTGCTCGGGGGAGCCCCATGAAGCTCCTGGGGGGTCACCCGTGGACCGGGAGGGGCGTGGGGTCCCCCCCGGGCTCTGCCTCTCACCGCGGTGCCAGCAGCCGGGGTCACCGGAGGGAGGTGGGTTATTTGTGGCCTGGGAAGGAGGGGGGGAAAGTGCGCGATTTCCCTGCTCAGGTTGGGTTCTCTCCCTCGGGGAGGAGAGGTCTGCGAGGAAACGCTGAAAGCTCAGTAAAACATGACACTTAAAACACCCACAGCGTCACCTGGAGAGAGCCCGGCCCCCCGACACTCACAATGCCTAAATGTGGCATCTGGGGGCCACAAGATGCTCAAGGTGGCCCCCAGAAAGCACCGAGGAGCCACTTGGCTGCTTAGGGACCCCTCCACATATCAGCGCAAGAGGGGACCGGCCAGGGAGGGTGTCACCGGCCTTCCCGTGTCACCGGGGGGGGGGGGTGTCTGGGGGAGGGAGGTGACAGCAAGGACTTTTGTCTGCACTTGGGGCAAGCTTTTTTCCAACACTCCCGTCAGGGGCCGCGGGGAAGGAGGCCAGAGCTGCTGCAGTGACACAGCCCAGAGGAGAGGAGAAGGGAAGGGCCCAGATGGGGAGGGAGACCCTGGAAGGGGGCTGGGGGGGGGGACGGCAGCTCCCACATGTGGCCCTGGCCGGGACGGTGGGTGCCAGCGCAGGGACCCTCCGTATGCCCAAACCGCACAAGAGCCGCAGGAACCGATGCCACAGCCCTTGAACGGTGGCACACAGTGACCTGAGGCTGGAGGTGGGACACCAGGAAGGATCTGCCCTCCCTCGGGCTGGGGGCAGCTCACAGCTCCCCTCCGATGCCCTCGCCTCCCCTCCAAGCGGCCAACCTTCCGCCTGCCCCCCCTCAACGGCTGCTAAAACCCCTTCCCCGGCCACGCACGATTCCTACGGAAGCTAAACCAGAAACCAGCCTTTCCCCTGGGGTCGACCCTCAGCCCCCCACCCGTCGGCAGAGCTGCCCCCCCTGCCCGCTCGGGCACGGCACTGCCAGAAGGAACGGGCACCGCAGAGCAGGGAGCGGAGGGAGGGACACCGTGCCACGCGGGCACCGGTTTTAGGGTTCTTGGGGACAGGGGGACAGCTGGGGGGGCAGGTGGCAGAGCCTGGCTGCTCCCGAGGCTGGGCAGAGGGCTGGCCCCCATCCCCCAGCTCGGCGCCGCACCCAGAGCCCGGCCGCTCCGGGCCTGGCACGGAGCCCGCTCGATATTTTTATCCCCGGCATCCGTGCCGTTTGATGTTATCCGCCTTTTTTTTTTTTTTTTTGTTTTCCACAGCCCTCCCCTGTCCCACCCTGGCTTAGAGGTGACAGCAACAGCCACACACCCTCCGCTGCCACCACCTCAGCCCAGAAGCCATCAGCTGCCCTAAGGTGGCCCCGGGAAGGGGGGGTCCCAGCTCCGATACAGCCTGGGGGATGTCACAATCTCCCGAGGACGCCTGGCAGCATCGGAGGGGCCCAGGCCACGCTCCCCAGACCCCCCGCTCTGGGAATAGCTGTACCGGCCACCTCTGCCCCCCTCCCGGGCCTGCCGCCCCCACAGGAACATCTGAGGGGCTCAGGACGGGACGTTCCAGTAAATCCAATAGTTTTTAAGCTCTGGGATCTCCCCATCTTTATTCCACGGCCACCAGCTGCCCCAAGATGGGGGGAGCACGACTCCCAGCGCAGCTTCTCAGGCCGCTTGTTTCATGCTCTGGACAGTGAGCTCTGTCCCGGGGCACAAACCAAGCCCAGCCCGGTGGGAAGTCTCATTTCTTAAAAAGAAGGGATTTTAAAACAACGATTCAAGTTTGGTAACTCCTCTCGCCCTCCTCCCCAGCTCTAAATGAGGCTGAAACTCACCTTCGTGCAGAAACCAGGTTCAAAGCTCAGCCAATTTGTGTGGGGGCTACCGAGAGCCCCGTTCCCCTCGACGGGGGGGTGACAAAGGCGATTCAACTCCCTTTGCAGAGCTGTCACCGCGGAGCCCTGGACCAGGGATGATCCCGGCTCCTGAAGCCCAGGCTGAGCTGGGAGCGGGATCCCAGAGGAGCAGCTCCAGGCAGGGGCTGGCCCAGGACGCGTTTGGTGACAGAAGGACGAGGGACGGCTTGGCCCGAGAGGACTTGGTGCGGAGAGAAAGGAGCTGGCGTGACTCGAACCGGGCTGGGGCAGTTTCTCAGCAGGCTGAAGGCAGCGAGTTGCTCTCCACCTTCAGTCCTTTGCTGGCCAGGAAGGCGTCCTGCTTGGGCTCGCGGCCCAGGAACTTCTTCAGCATGTCAGAAGCATCCAGGGAACCTCCGGGATGCAGGATGCAATTCCTGTAATCCATGCCCACCTGCGAGGAGAGACGGGGGCACACGTAGGACACCCGCCCTCCCACTGCCGTCCCCTGCCACCTCCGAGAGCCCGGCGGCGCAGGACGCCCTTCCCTACCTTACAGTTCATGATGCCCTCCTGCTTGAAGCGCGTGTGGAACATATCCATGGAGTACACCTCGCTCCAGAGGTAGCCGTAGTACTGGGCATCGTAGCCCCCAGCCAAGTGGCCAAACGTGGCGGGCATGTTTGTACCTTTGTGGCAAAAGGGAAGGGAAGGGGCGTTAACGGGAAAGGTGGTGGGAAGTGCTCACAGCACAGAACCCCCCCCCTCCAAAGCTGTAAATATGTCAGAGCAGGCGCTGGGTCAGCCTGTTCCCAATCCCAGGGGAAACAGGGAAGAACTTTCCAGTTATTTTTGCATGGTTTCAGCCCCGCTTTTCCTGGAGCCAGCAAAAACCAGCCCCGTTGAGCCAGCCCGAAGCCCCAGCCTTGGAAAGAAGCTGCTGAGCCAAGCTTGCAGGCCAGGCCCGGAGAGCGGGCGCGAGCGGGACCCCCCAGGTACCTGGGGTGGCAGGGACGCCCAGCACCTCCTCACACAGCCGGGCAAACACCTCCACGGGGTCGGCCTTCGTCTGGGTGTGCAGCGCCTGGTCCACCTTGGCCAGGACGATCTGACGCAGATTGAAGAGCCCTGGTTGCCAGAAAGAGGAGGGCAAACTGAGTTCCCGCCTGCGGGCAGGAGCGTCTCCGAGGCCGGGCAGGTTGGGGGGCTCCCATTGCTCTCCCCACACCCAAATTCTGAGCCGCTTCGCTGACCGGACCAGTTCAGTAGCACCCACTCAGGCTGAACCCCATCCCCAGCCTGCAGATAATCCTTACCTTCCTCAGCATCTCCTCACCGTGCCACCACCTTTGCTTGTCATTAAGGGTCCCCTCCCCTTCCCCAGGGATAGGGGACACCACGGCACAGCTCTGCCCCTCCCTGGGGATATCACACAGCCCTCGCTCCCCTCTCCAGCCCCTCTTCCCTCTGCAGGGACCCACCTGTGTTTGCCTGCCGGGATTTAATGAGCTTTTCCAACAGCTCATCGGGGATGGGGCTTCCAGTTTTGTAGTGCCTGGACATGCGCAGCAGCGGCTCCTTCTCCCACACCCAGTTCTCCAGCATCTGAGACGGCGCCTCGACAAAGTCCCGCTCCACGTGTGTCCCACTGAACATGGCAAACTCCGCCTGGGAGACACAGCTAGCTCAGAGCTGGGCTTCGTTTAACCCCACAGGGGAGCACGACAAGGAAACGGTAACAAGTCAACCCTCTGCCAGCCCGGCCAGGCCTCACCTGAGAGCACAGCTGGTGCATGACGTGCCCAAATTCATGGAAGTAGGTTTCCACCTCATCGTGCTGCAGCAGGGAGGGTGCATCCGGTGTGGGCTTGGTGAAATTGGCCACCATGGCAGCCACCGAGATCTGCCGGCTGGAGTCCGGCAAGAGGCAGCCGGGCTGCAGGCCGAAGCAGGCTGCGTGCCCGTATTTCCCCTCCCTAGGCCAAGGAAAAGAGATTGTCACACAGGTCCTCCACCATGGCCAGCCACGAGCCACCGCAGTCCTGCTCGGAGCAGAAGTCACCAGGAGGTGACCCCGTGCTCCTGGGACAGCCCTGCCTGAGGACACACCGCTCCCTCTGCACAGCCACACGTTTGGGAGTGGGACAACCTCTCCCCTTCCCCAAAACACGTGGCATGGCCCCAGCCCTCCTCCCTCGCTGCCCCTTGCCCAAGGTCTCACCGTGGGTACAGGTCCAGGTAGAATTTGCCGATGGTCTCCCCGGAGGAGGTGTCCTTCACCGTGTAGAGCTGGACGTCCTCATGCCAGACCTGAGCCTTCTCTTCCAGGTGGAAGGTGAGCCCCAGCAGCTCCTGGTAAATGGCCAGCAGGCCGGTGGTGACCACCTGCATGGGGAAGTACTCCTTCAGCAGATTCTGGTCCACGCTGTACTTGGTCTCCTCCACCTGGTTCATGTAATAGCGCATGTCCCAGGCATTGATGCGGTTGTCAAACTCCAGGCCGCGCTTCTCGCACTCTTTCTTTTTCAGGTCCAGGATCACAGCCCGTTCCTTCTCCCCGAGAGGTTTCAGCTTCTGGGCCAGCTCGTCTGGGAAAACCAAGGCAAGAAGGGTTAGTGCCCGGGGCCAAGAGCCGCACACCCAGCCCAGCGTGTCCCTGCTGCTCCCCTCCACAGCCACGCGCCGTACCCAGGAAGGTAGCCACTGTCTTGCTGCTTTTAGCCATGTTCATCTCCAGCACAAAGTCCGCGTGCGTGCTGAAGCCCAGCAGACTGGCTTTCTGAGCCCGCAAGTCCACCAGCTCCTTGAGGATCAAGCAATTCTCCTGCGAAGTAGAGTCAGACAAAGAGTGAGGCAGGGTACACAGGCGAGAAAGGAAGCACAAACCTCAGAGGAGACCGTTTCATTGCCTGGACCTGCCCTGGTGTCCCGTCTGGCCCCACTGGCGAGCAGCAAGGCCCACCTACCTCTTTGCACCTGGAGTTGAACATTTCTTCCACCTTCCTCCTCGTCTCGGGCACGTAGCACTTCTTCAGGAGAGGGAAATAGTGCGGGTATTTCAAGGTGACCTTCAGCTTGCCATCCTCCGTCTTCTCCAGGGAGTTGAGGAAGTCCTCAGGGAGCCCCCCTGAGAAAAGAGCAGACAGGAGTGATGGAGGGCCCAGGCCTCTCCAGAAATACTAACCCTGGGACTGAGCACAGGAACAGGCTCCTGCTCCTCGGCCAGAGGAATCCATGCACACCAGCAGAGAAATAAGCCCGAGCGCTCCGCACCTAGTTCCTCCTTGGAGAAGGGCAAGAAGGTGGTGTCTTCGTTGAGATTCTTGTTGAAGTCTATGCAAAGGACGCTCAGCTTTTTCTTAATAGCTTTGATTTTCTTTAAAATACAGAAGAACAGAGAAAAGTCAGTCCAAAGGGGGAAGTCAGACAGCGCCGTTCACCATCCCCAGCCAGCAGCCTGCACTTGGCTCTTATTCAAACGCGACGCAGCAAAATTAATCGCGTGCAGGCGCTGAGCGCTCAGCCTCAAACAGGCTCCCTTTGATCACACCTGGTAGGAAAGCAGCCACCTCAGCAAGGTCCCAGCTGTCTCCTGCCAGCTCCGGAGCTGCAGGTGTTTAAGCAACAACCTCCCCTACCCTTATTTCATTTCACCTTCTCTTCTATTTTTAACCCAGCTTCCAGCTCCTTCCCTGAGCCACTGGCACATGGTGAGAGAGGGAGACCCTGGGCGGTTCAGAGCCCCCCAGCCCCAGGGGGGCACCGTCCCCGACTGCCCCGTTGCATGTGGGGACCGGGTGCTCCTTCCACTCCTGACCTGCACAGCACCATCTGCAATATCTCAGCTTGTCAGGAGACCCCCAACTCCCAGCATCAGCCCCACTTTGTAAATGTCATCTACGTCCAACAGAGAGGAAAAAGAGGGACATGGAGACATCACACATCACCCAACACCACCAAGGTCACACAAATCAGGGGCAAAATTCAGGAGTCTGAACCTCAGTGCTCTGCTCTAACCCTACACCGTCCCGTAGCCCTGCAAAGCCTCCTCTACATGTGCTTACTTTAAGCTCTGAGATCTCACCTCCTGTGTTTCCTCAGGGAGATGGAGACCGTTTCTCTTACCCAGTTTGATCAGCCTCTCTAGATACCTCTTTGCTTCAGGCTTCAGGGAAGCGCTCTCTGCTTTCTCCTGTAAAACAAAACCCATGAGCACAGGGAACCGCTGGATCAGGTGTAGCAGAATGCTGGTTCCTGGGAGGAGTTACGGGTTATATAGGTCACACCAGTGACCCAGAAGCAGATGGAAACACCCCACAAGAGGGCTTTGGTTTGGTGCATTACTTCCTACCAGACCGCCTTAAACACGTCATCTCTATGCCATAATACAGCATTTTGCAGGGCATTACCCAGCCCCTTCCCTGTGTGAGACAGCTGGGTTTACTAATGTCACCTTCCCAAAGGGGTAATTGACGCCCTGAGGGGCCACAGAGCCCCCAGGCCCCAACTCCCCAGTTCTCACTAACAGCTGGACCCTTTTGCCACCATCACTCAGCGATTCGGTTCCAGACCTGGCCCGATATCATTCACTTCTAAGTTTTGGGACAAGAGAAAAGGGTTTGATCTAACTACGGGAGGTTTCGGTGTCCTGCTAGGGGGCATCGCTGGCAGCGCGTCCTCCCAGGCACACACCTGGAGCCAGACAATCCTCTGGTACACGTCCTGCCTCATGCTCATCTCCACGTCAAACTCCGAGAGCTTCTTGTCAGCCTCGGTGCTCGCTGCACGGATGTCCTTGCAGGGAGAGACGTGCTGGGGGAAGTCCAGCATGTTCCGATGGACTGGAAAGACAGAAGAGGGATTACAGGGGAGGCAATGGCTTCATGTCCCAGAACTGCTCGTGAGTGGGAGTGCACACAGAGAGCCTGTGTTAATTGGGAGCCAGTTTGACGACCCCGGAGCCTGACCTGCCTGCCCACACAAAGGAAGAGCAAGGCAAGCTGCGGCCAGCAGACAAACCCAGAGCTATCCTCTCGAGCAGCCTCTGCTCACCCCTTCCTCACCGCCGAGCACGTCTGTCCACCCATTTCCCACTACAATCCATCTCTCTCACAAAACTCACACAAATTTCACGCCTGTGAGATCCCAGGGGCTTTGCCCCGGCTGTAGCCAGCAGCAACCCTTTCAAGAATCAAGGACTTCTACGCTGGCAGACACTGGGGCAGCGTCGCTGCGTGGCTCCTTCCCTTAGAGGACCAGGCTACAACTTTACCACAGGGGCTCCTCAAAAGCCACCACGTCCCAGGTGTGCTCTGTCCTAACGTATTTCCATTTTAGAAACGAAAGAGGGAGAACATTCCCTCCCGCCACCTCTGCAAAACTTCAAATAACACAACTCCAGCGGGAGGAAGAACTCTCCGCCCAGCAGAAGGTGAGCGGGCAGCTGCTCTCTGTCGCCCGGGGAAAGTGCTGACACAAAGTTCTGCTGAAGTTAACATTCCCCCTGCTGAGTAAGGGCTTTTCCTCTTATTTTAGGGAAAAAAGAAAGAGAGCAGAGAGAAGAAAGAAGAGGTCCGCAGGCTGGCTTCTGTTTCAAACAGACCTGACACCTGGGCACAGGGGCGGTGAGGACAGCTAACAGATGCCGCGAGGCACGAGGGGGGCTGCTGGAAATAATTAACCGGAGTTACTACATCAACGCCTGCATCATTTGCCAGCACGATGCCATCATATCGTGTTACTTTACACATAATCCCTAAAACAACAGCAGCGTTTAAACAAGACACACGGAGAGACACTGATCCGCTGCCTTAGGGGAGAAGCTGGAAAAAAAGCTGAAGGTTCCTTAGATCGTTTGAACTATTTCTGCCGAGGCACAGGTTGTACCCACTAATGCACCTCGACGCAGAAAAGCTACTGACAACCTTGAAAACCTGGCTGCTCCCCCCGCAGACCATCCTGCTGCCAAAGCGGCGGCGCCACCAAAGCTCCGTTCTTGTTTGAGACTCGCTCTTCCGTTCCAAATCCACTCTATTCTTTGTACTTGTATCTAGCTGTATAAACATTAACTGGAAAAAAAAAACCACCAACAACCCACCCCACCGTACTGCTGAGGGAGCCAAGGGAAGAAAAAAGGACATGACAGTATAGACCAAAAAAAAACCACAACAAAAACTACCAACAAAATCTTAATAACACCACACTGATTTCCACAAAGCAGTGTTGCCTCTCGGTGTACGCACCCGTATATTCCACTTCCACATCTGCCAGTGCCTTGAGGGTGTTTTCATAGGACACCTCGCCCTGCTCCTGGGAGCCCACCCGGTCGTACACGAGCTTCGTCCTCTCGGTGAGCTCTGCAGCCATGTTTTCTATCTGTTCGGCCGTCAGGTCCCATCTCAGCTGATTTGCCAGCAGCCTGGGGGACTGGCTATCCACCACGTTACCTGGGGAAGTGGGGAGGAAACGCGCCGTGAGATACAGTCCCACACGGGCTGGAAAGAGAATCCAGCTGCATAGCTAAAGCTCGATAAAAGCACTTGAGGGAGAGGCCCAGCAAACAAACCCAGCTGATGGGCAGCCAGGCTCCAGAGAAAGCAGGGTACTGGCAGCGATCAGCAGCCGGATGATTTTCCGGACACTCTTTACCCTTCTCAGCCATGACAAACCCTTCAGGAAACCTGATTCCCTCCCTCTCTCTCCCCGCCATTCCTCTGCCCCAAGGAGAAGGGGGGGTGTCCCCTGCCCGGGGCGGGAGCTGTGGGGCAGAGAGGTGATGGGGGGGGCAGAGAGGTGATGGGGGGAGCAGAGAGGTGATGGGGGGAGCAGAGAGGTGACAGAAGGCAGAGTTGGGGGGTGGGGAGCAGGAGGCCGCGGCCCCACTACACAGCCCTTGGGGGCCGCCCCCGGCGCCACCCTCCTGCCCCCTCCCCCCCCTCGCCCCCTGCCACGCTACCCCCTCGTCCTCATACCCCAGACCGGGTGCTCCCCCCCTCCACGCTGCACCCCGCCGCCCGGTACCTGTGGGGGGGGCCATGCCGGGGGTGGCGGGAGGCCCCGCTCTGCTGACGAGGCCGGGAGGAGACCGCGCCGGCCCCACGCACGGAGCATGTGCCCCAACCATAGAGGCGGGCAGAGAGCGCGCCGGCGGCGAAGGATTCTGGGAACGTGGAGGACCGGGCCGCTCTCCCCTCTCCCTTCGCCCCAGCCGGGCCGAGAGGAGCGGCTCGTCCGCCCGCACACGCGGAGCCCCATCCCTGCCCCCGGCTCTCGGCCTCGGCGGCTGCGGGACGACGACGCGGGACCAGGCCTGGGAGCGGAGCCCCGGCGGGAGCAGCAGCCGGGCCCGCCCGTTCCCATGGCAACGCCCCCTCTCGATGGTAAAAAAATCAGGGCGGAGCGACAGCCGCGCTTCCGGCCTCCAGCCCCACCCCCGAGCCCCGCGCATGCGCCGGGGCACGCTCTCCCCATATAAGGGAGGGGGTGGGCGGTGCTTGGCGGCCGCGCAGGCGCAGTGCGGACGGGGGCCGTGCGCAGGTGCGGCGCATGCGCAGTGGTGAGCCCGCCCCGGCCGAGGCGAGTGTCGGGGCGCCCGGTGAGCGGGGCGGGGCGGCGGTAGCGACCGGGCGGGGAACGGCGTCTGGGGTAGCGCTCCGGGGTAGCGCTCCCCGCCAGGACCAGAGGCGGACGGTTCCTGGCGGGGGGGGGCGGGGGTAGTGGTTGACCCGGGGGTCGCGGCGGGGCCTGGTGATTCCCTCACCCGGGGTCCGGTGTGGGCCGGGCCCGGGGCTGCGGCGGGGTTTTCCCCCCGCCTTCCCCGCGCAGGCCCGTTCCCCTGACGGGAGGGAGAGCGCTGCCGGTGGTGCCGTCTCCTCACGGAACGGTGTGCCGGGGGGGCGGGGTTCCGGGGTCCGCCGCGCCCCTCGGGCCTGTCTCCCGGGGCACCGGGGGGAGCTGCGGGCGGGGGCCCGGGGGAGGAGAGGTGCCTCCCTCCTCTCTGCCCGCCCCGGGGCGGGGGGTGGTCTGTGGGCTCTCTGTCCCCGCTCGTCACCGGGGCGAGGAGCCGGGCACAGACCCTCGCCCAAGGCACCCACCACGGTGCCTGTCTGTGGCTGGGACCGGGAAATCTCTGGTGGCTTTCAGTGGGTTGGGGCCAGCTGAGCTCCCTTGGGCGCTCTTTCACAGAGTCTGCACTTAAAACGATTTACTTATTAAGTCCCCCTGAATGGGTTTTCTGTGCCACAAACCCAGTTAAGTGTTCTGGAGGGGCAGAGCACTCCGGCTCAGCAGAGGTACCATCGAGGAGCTGTGTCCGTCATGCTGACAGGACCCATGTTGGGATCTCTGAGAAGCCCCAGCCTTGGGGTGGGCTTGTGGGGATGGCTTTGCTTTGGGTCCTCGCTCTCCTTCTCCATCGGCATCCTGGCAAGCAGCACAGAGGACTGGCAGCCCTGAACCCCCGCTCTGCTAACTGTGGCAAATTGCTTCAGCTTTTGGTTTTGGTTCAGAATCAAATTACGCTCTGGAAGCAGAAGAGGGTGGTTTAGGGGTGAGATCCTCAGTGCTCGGTTTGTCAGGCAGAGGCCTTTCGGTAGCCTGAGTGCCTGCGACACCTTTCATGTATTTCCCTTGGCAGGAGCCTCGTGGGGCAGAACTGTGCTGTGCAGCTCGAGCTGGAGAGGGCGAATTGAGGCCTGGAGAATTCATGTAAAGGGGATCGTGGTTACAGTAGAGTTTAATGAAGGCTCTGGAGGCCTTGGCGAGTCCTGAACATCTCCCTTATTCTCCACATTCATAGGGAGAGAGCTGCAGGAAAGCTCTTTGACTTCTTGTCCATCAAGCGATACAACTTCTCTCTCTACAGACTTTTTTGAAGTTGTACCAAGCTGCTCGCAGCCTCCCGGAATGGCAGACCAGAAGCGCCTTGCCTACTCCATCATCCAGTTCCTACACGACCAGCTACAGAATGGGGGTCTGTCTCCAGATGCCCAGGAGAGTTTGGAAGGTGGGTGGTTGTACGCGCTTCCCTGTTCACGTGTCTTAAGTCTGTCAGCCCCACGTTTGGGGAAATTTGGATGGTCTTACTCTATTCAGCCTCTCACTTGGCTGGGTTGTTCCTGACATCAAACCTTGCTCGCAATTTGAAATGATTTTGTCTTCCCGGGGAGGTTTTCAGGGCATTAGGGATGCTGATTGCCTGTGTGATTTTCTCTTTTAAAAGCAGATTAGCTTGAGGAAGGGATATACCTGGGATCAAAAGCCTCTCTGACCCTGGGTTTTAAAAGTTTTATCTTAAACGAGGTGGAGGCAGGAGGCTTGTAGTGTAGTGCAAAATGAGAACTTTGTTGCTGTGTGGAAGCGTTTTACGCTTGCGGAGCGCTTTTCCCTGCTCTGATATCAAAGTGCTTTTCCACAGCGACGCCCTGGAGTGTTTGTACAGGGTTTTTCAGAGGGCTTCACTGGTAAGGAAGGCACACAGATCTTAAAAGATCTGCTTAAGGAGCTTATGCTTTAGTCTTTGGCTTGTACGTTTGTCCCACTGAGAAGGGAGCCCAGGCACGTCTGCAGGGTGGTGGGTACATTCCTGGGTGAGGCTGGAAGAGGAGGGCGGGAGGAGGGGTTTATTCCTGGTGCTTTTTGGGCTGTAAAACATGGCATGAGGGTTTTGTAAAACTCTTCTGTCGCTGAAGTTCCCCTCCGTGCTGGGAACAGCTTCCTGACAAGGTGCCTGATGAGGGAGGAGGTGGGGGCAGCCGCAGCCCCCGCAGGTTTGGTGTCCCTGCACCTCTGTGTGGCCACGGCGCTTCACGGAGCAGCCACCTTCTGACAAGTGACCGCTTTCTGAAACATTCAGACTTTCTCTTTGCCACCCACAGCTGTGGGAAGGCTGGCAAAATCCCAGTTTGATTAACTTCTACCCCCAGCACCTGCTCTGGAGTCACCTGAGGGGGTGGGAGTGGTATTGACTCGATTCAGGAGCTTCTTCTCCAGAGCTAAGGCTTGCTCAGCTCTATGATTTTGGCAAAATTTGAGGGTAATGCCCAAATATCAAGTCTGGTGTGTGGAACTGGGTGGTTTATTTTTTCTAGTATGTTCAATAGTAAGGAATTCAGGTGCTGGGGGGGGAAGGGGGGGAGGCTGCGTATTTAGATGGAGTGGGGAATGCTCATGGCCTGACTCTTCTTGCCCAGTGGCCATCCAGTGCCTGGAGACAGCATTTGGGGTCTCGATGGAAGACCAAGGCCTCGCTGTGTCCCAGACTCTTCCTGAAATATTTGAAGCTGCTGCAGGAAAGGTGAGCGAGTGCCCTAAACCGTGTGCTGAGTTTCCATGTAAGCAGCCAGAGCAATGAGCTCTGCTCGGTTCCTGTTGGCGATGCTGCCCACCTCAGGGGTGCGTGGGAGGGAAATGTTTTGGGCTTGACGAGGCAGCGCTTGGGAAGGGGGAGGCGAAGTACATCGTGGTGGGAGTCCTCATTGCAGCCTTCTCCCTTTCCTTCTAAGGAGGCCGAGCACATCCGAACGAATTCAGAGCCCATCACCCCCTCTGAAGATGACATCGCCGAAGCTGAAAGGCTCAAGACTGAAGGTAACCTCCTCTGGAGCTGGTGTGTAAAGAGGTTTGGATGGTAATGGGGAGGGAGGTTTAATCACTTGGTGCCTGGGGAATGCTTGGAATGGGGGGGAGAAAAAGGAAATGGGATCAACACTTCCATTTCTGCTTGTTTCTCTGCTTGTGCTCCAGGAACATGTGTGGGTTGGTGTAATTTATCTGCCACAGAGCCCAGACACGCAGCTGGGACAGTGCTTTCTTCTGTGTCCTGAGAAACCCACGCCGTGTAGAACAGGGCACCTTCCCTTTGAGCTCTCCTCTGCCTGTGGCCTTTTCTCCACCGTGCAAGAGAGAAGGATTAGCACTGATGTAGCTTCCTCTGAGCCAGGCACTGCTCAGGACACGGTGCTGCTTTGGGGGGCCCTCGGGTGTCCCTGAGGCGGGAGGGCAGCTGGGGGTGCGTAGGGCACTTGCAGGATCAGGCTGGAACACGGGTCCACTCCTCACTGCTCAACATGCCCCACTTGCAAACAGCAGAAGTTGCAAGTGGTTGGTTTCTCTTGTTCCATTTTCTTAAGTAGATCACAGATCAGGCCTCTTGCTTTTGTTTGTCCCCGTTTTTTCACTTGTTAATGAGCTTTTTTCCTCCATCTTTTTAGGAAATGAACAAATGAAGGCAGAGAACTTTGAAGCTGCTGTGTCTTTCTATGGAAAAGCAATTGAATTAAATCCATCCAATGCTGTGTATTTCTGCAACAGGTACTGATCATCTTTCTCCACCCTTGTACACCTGTGGTTTTGTTCTTACTACTTGGATCCAAGACTCTTGAAAGGTCAAAATCCTTTTTTTTTTCTTTTTTCTTTTTTTTTTTTTTTTTTTAGGATTCTGTAGACTGCTTGTTCTCTCGCTTGCTCTGTGTGTGTGGTTTTTTTTTTTTTTTTAAGCTCGGTGACACACTTTCCTGTGCCTCCTGCCAGCTCTGTGCCCTGGCATCTCTAGATAGGATGTGGGTGGGGAAACAAACTCTATTAGGCATTTGAGGAGATATAAGGATGCCAAGAAATACCGTCCACTTTCGCGCAATTAACTCCAAGCGGGCTGGGGAGCTCAGGTTTGAGGGGCTGGGTTGATAAGAAGAAGAAAGGGGTGGAAGGAGACAAGTTGAAGGCTTGTTACTGAGAACTGATGTGTGTGCAAAATGGGGTCTGCAAGAGAATTTCCTGTTTTTCAGTTCTAAGCAAAAGTGTTTGAAAGTTGGTGGGAAGACAGTTGTTGAATAAAACAGACTCAGAATGGGGATTTATTTTAGGTCTCTGCTTATCAAGAGTACGTACGTACTGCTGGCTACATGAGTAGCGGGTCTGCACACCTGCTAATGGTGGTGAGGTCTTTCTTGGGGTGAGGAACTCCAGCTGGTGCTTTTAGGGAAGCTTTGCGTTAGCTGCGTGAGGATCAGTCCCGTGAGGTTTTGGGCCCCTCAATAAGAATTGTGAGACTGAGGCTCGAAGGAGCAGGTTATGGCTTCAAAAACAATCTTCCCTCGTATGTGGAGTGTGAGGAAATGGATGGAAGAGTCATTATGAGTAAGAAGTCAAGGCTCAAGGGAAGCTGAGAGACTGAATTAGCAAGTGTGATACCTCTGTGCCTCCCCAGAGCCCGGGCTCCCCTTAGGAAGTCTCCAAGGAGGAGTGAGAGCCTGGATTTCTTTGCAGTGGGCTGGGTGTTTGGAAAGCAGCCTGCTCCCCCCCGACATGGCCTGGGTTTATGTCAACCTCACACTCGACTTCACCTCCTACAGCAGGAGGCTACGGAGAGGGCACAGGGGTGACCTCGATCAGCGAATTCAAGCTGATAAGTGTTTTCTGCACGTCTTTCTCCATTTGCCCTCCAGAGCTGCTGCTTACAGTAAACTAGGAAATTATGCCGGAGCAGTGAGAGACTGTGAAAGAGCTATAGGCATCGATCCAAACTACAGCAAAGCTTATGGCAGAATGGGGTAAGTAAAAGCAGGTTCTTTTTGTGCTAGAATTTTAATCTCAAAATGCCTAATGGCAGTGATGCTTTCGGTGTGTTCTGCCCCATGGAAAAACTCCTAGTGTTTCACCTCTGGGAGTGGGGGAAGACTGAAGGTGCTTCTCTAACTCTTCTCATTTTATTTCCACTTAAATAGCTTGGCCCTCTCCAGTTTAAATAAACACACAGAAGCTGTCGTTTACTACAAAAAAGCCCTGGAGCTGGATCCAGACAATGACACCTACAAATCCAACCTTAAAATAGCCGAACAGAAAATGAAGGAGACTCCAAGTCCTGTAAGTTCTGAAACTGGTGCTTGTTCCGTGTGGGTGAGATGGGGAGAAGGGTTTCTGCTGTCGGCACTACCAGGCGCTCCCTGGCAGAGCTGCGATGCCCTGGGCTGTGTTTAGGATGCAGATCCTAAGGAGGTGGTTAATGAGGGAGGGGAGATGGTTAATGAGCCTGGCTGTGAGCATTTCCACTGAAACCCAGAGAGGGGAACTTCTCTCCCCTGCCTGAGCACAGTCACCTTGGGCTTATTTGAAAGAGCTGGAAAATGAGACTGATTAAAAAGGAGTGTTTTGAAACAGCAATTTTGCCTTAAGCACCTTTCTTAATTAAAATCTCTGCTCCTAAAATCCAGCTTGGTTTTTTTTCTAGTGACCTGTTAGCAGTAACAAAAGGGTGTTTTAGGTGGTGTTTTTTTTTTTCTTATAAGAAACCTGGATGTTTCCTAGACAGAAAGCTGGAGACTGCACTGCTGACACGCTCCATGTTACTTTAGCATTTTGAAGGGGATTTTAATTTTCCAAAGACTTTTCCAGTGCAAAAGTGACCAAGTGGATGTGTTTGATGTGACAGCTGTCCTGGGTTCCAGCTGCACATCGCTGATGGGGCTCAGCTGGGGAGGGGGTGGTCAGAAAGTCACCTAACACAGAATCTGCCCTTTGGCTCCCTCAGGGAGCCCAGTCCCCCGGGGCTGGCTGGGAGCTCCACAAAGGGTCTGGTATTCCCTTTGTCGCGGTTTAAAGGCCAGATTCTGTTAACTCTAGGAGTAAAATATTAAAGTATTGTGCATCAGGAAGCGAGAGGATGTCATCAGCGTGTTGTTTTTCTTTGTTCTTGCAGACCGGAGGCCCGGGAGGATTCGATTTAGCTGGTTTGCTGAACAACCCCGGCTTCATGAGTATGGTAAATGCGGACAGAGATCACAGCCAGGCCGGCTCCACTCTGTGCAGGGTTAAATGTGTCGGTCCATGACGTGGGGAGCTCCCGTGTCTCTTGAGCAGATTTGTTTTCATTTCTTGGGTTCGGTGTTGCTGTGAGGAACCTGTGCTCTTATGTCATTGAGGTCAAACAAAAAGCCGGTGACTTACTCGCAGGCTTCTCCTTGCGACAGGCTGGCTGTTCTGTTCTGCGTTACCAGCCTTGTCTCGCGTGTGCCACTGCGCTTCTCCTCGCTATTTTTGTCCTATTGATCCGTTTCCAAGTATTTCTGCCTTCACTTTGTTTGTAGTTGAATGGCACAACATCTGCACATCTACCCCGTCATTTCTGACTAAATAGGGTGTCGTGTTCTTTTTTTTTTTTCTCCCCTCTTTAAATAGGCATCTAACCTAATGAACAACCCGCAAGTACAACAGCTGTAAGTTTGATCCCGTCTTGTATTTCCTCTTTGAATCGCTCTTTTGAGGCTCTGTGTGTCTTTGGCATTTGCAGTCGCTCTGAACTGGTGGGAGGGTGGGTTGTGCTTGGGCTGGAATTATGGAGAGCGGACTTTAAACTGGCCCAGTTTCCTGAGCGAGTATTATTTTGAGTACCCTGGACTGTGCTGAAGAGAGATTTTAGTATGAAGATCTTCTCCCTTACAGGAGGGAGGCGGGATAGATCATGGCACTGGAATGGGGTTTGGGAAGCTTGGTGTCGCTTTGTCTCTGCTGCACAGTGTTTGTGTGACCTGGAGCCAGGATTTCATGGCTCCGGCTCCGTTAGAACGAGAACGTTTCCATTCTTTGTGCTACAGGGTTGTGAGGATCAATTCACAACGTTTGTGAGACGCTTAGATAATATAAAGTCATAAAACCAATAAGGCACGTACCTCTCCCGGCCGTCCTCTCAGAGCACAGGTAGGCAGGGAGCTAGAGACCTTCGGGAGCTCATCCTTTAATTACCCTCCAAGATAATTTGGCTCCTTCCACGGCTGTTGCCAGCTGAGGTTCTGCACCAGCTGCAGCTGAGGACTCCAGAGGATGGGGGTGTGAGCTCCGGGCTGTTCCTCAGGAGTGGATCCATGTTCAGGCTCTCTAGATCAGCAAATACCTTGTGTGAGGAAGGGCAGTGTTTTAATTAAGTAAACACAACGGGGGGGCTTGCACACAAAAGGGGGAATCTCTGGGAATACTGATGCTATTGTCAGCATTTCTCCATGCTGTGTAGTTTAATGTTACAGTTGCTCTTCTGCAGTTAATGAAGGAGAAGTTGTTGCAGAAGATTCCCTTTGAGATAACTTCCATCATCCGTGGGGGAAGGTGCTCCCCTCACGCTGACACTCCCCTCCCAGCATAAACCAAACGATTTCTGTGTGGTTATTTTATTTTTTTTTTTTTTCCCCTGCTCTGAGCCATGACCCTTTATTCCCGCAGCATGTCCGGGATGATTTCTGGTGGCCACAACACCATGGGAGCTGCCGGCACCAGCCCTTCCACCAACGACCTCGCCAGCCTCATACAGGCGTGAGTAGAGCTGGGTTTTTCCCCTTGCCTTGATCAGTAAGTGGATTTTTTGGGGGTTTTTTCTCACCAGAAATCAAACTTTTAATTTAACAGTTGAGGAAGGCTTAAATATTGGGGTGAATTACTGCCTCTTTTGGCCACGTGAGCTATTTGTTAGAGGGGAGTTTTGTAAGGAATTTCCCAGCACCACAAGGGTGAGAAGGCTAATTGGGCCGTTGCTTTTTTTTCTTCCTTCAGGGGCCAGCAGTTCGCTCAGCAGATGCAGCAGCAGAACCCTGAACTCATAGAGCAGCTACGAAGCCAGATCAGGAGTCGAACTCCAAGTGCCAGTAACGAAGATCAGCAGGAATGAGCACTTCAGGTGAGGCCGTAGCCAGGAGTGGGGCTGTCCAGGGCAGGGGGGGGGAAGCTGAACGGGAATTCAAATATTTGGCTGCAATTATCTGTCTTGTGCCTTAATTTAGCCATTTGGTACGTGTCCCCCTCCGTACAGACCGGGTTCTCCGCATCAGTACTGCTAGTGCTGAGCCCCGAGGAGCGGTGAATAAGAGCTTCCCCTCCCGCATTGAGGGCTGAGAAACGAGTTCCTTTCTCTGGCGTTCACGGTGGTTAAAAAGGGACGCTTTTATTTTTCGTCAAAGATTGAATTTGCCAATGTCTTGTCTCCCTGTCTCTGCAGCGCAGTCCGTGGGAACTATGTTCTTTGCTTTAAAAACTGGAAGCCATGTGCGTGTTGCCATTTCTTGAGTTGGAAGTGTCCAAGAGGGGGGAAAAAAAAAAATAATGGGAAAAAAAAAAACCAAACCAAAATACTTTATATGACCTGCATGTTAAAGACAGATTCACGCTTTCTTTCCCTTAGTCTTCGTCCCTGCTCCTCCCCCTCAGACTTTCCATTAGTCTTTTTTTTTTTTTTTTTTCTTCTGGAAGATCCAGGAAGCTGAACACAAACCAGCATCGACAGTCTTTCTAAAGAAACTGGGGAAAACAAAAATATATATATATTAACTACACTTACATTTCTATGTTGTTTGCTACATGGGAATTTTTTTAAAACCCGTTTTTGAAGAACGGTGCACTCGTCACTACAGGACGTCTTCGCTTTCCTGCCCACGTGCCACTTCAAAGAAGTGTTGGAGTCCTACCTAAGCCCCCCCACTCCTGCCCCCCTTTAATCTTCCCGCCGGTTACAGACGGTGACATCTGAACGCCCTGGAGCTCACGGGACCTTCTCGCCTCCAGGAAAGGGGGGGTTTCTCTTGGTTTTTAGATTCTTGTTCAGGTCTGTAGCGCCGTGGCCAGCGTTGATAACCCCTGGGGGGCTCGGTGGTCGCCTCGCAAAGGTTGGTGTAGATGTGTGGGAGTCGGGACTGGCCGGGTAGAATGTGTGTCCCCCCCCCAGCGATTCCCGGGACGCTCCCTGGGCTTCTTCCCCCCGGTCCTGACAAAAAAAACCCGTGTCTAGTGTTTAGTAATTATGGCTACGTTGTTGGAACGATCCAATCTGTGAAGTAGTGGGGTGGACAGTAAGAAAGATAATGATGTTTTTTTGGTGTTTAAAAGGGGTTTAGTGATTGGTTGGGGGGGTTTTTTTTGGGTGGTTGTGGGTTTTTTTTTTTTTTCCTCCTGCTTTTTTAATCTGTCTTTTATGCATGTAAGTGATCAGCCTGGGTGACTGTGCTGCGGAGGGAGCAGAAGGAATAAAAATGCTGCTTGGATGGTGGGAAATCAAGCGGCTGCCGGTTCCTGGAGCCGTTATCCCTCGGCACAGCGGGTGTGAGATGGGGGGTGGGTGGGAAAGGGAAGCTCCCGTAACCAATTCAAGCCCCCCCCAGTGCCCCCCGTCCTTCCTTGGGTGAGCAGAGAGCTCTGGCCAGTTCCCCTACAAGTCACTAGAGTTTTATATCGACCTCGGAATTGTTTTTAAAGTAGTTATTCGATCACGGTGGGGAGGGCGAAAAGCGTCTGCTCTGAAGGCGGGGGGGGGGAGTGTGAGAGGGGAAAGGCCCCTTCGGGAGCCCCGGTACAGCTGAAGATTGATATCGAGGGGAAAAAAAAAAAATAAAAATAATAATAATGATTTGTAAATGCTCCATAAAGTAATATGTGGTTAATGTAACTTGTGAAGAATAAAATATTTGGACACTTTTCTTTTGTTATCCCTCTTCCCCCCGGGGCTGAAGCAGGATCCCGAGGCTCCACCGTCCTCTCCCTCTTCCAGGGTTTTGTTCTTTACCGCTGAAACGCTGCTCCCGCTCTTCTCTCAGAAAAGGTCTGAAACCTTTTCTTTCCCTCTCCCTTCTCTCCGGCCGCTTGTCGTAACCCAGCAAAGGGCGGCTGCAGGACGGCGGGGGAAGAAAAAGTTCAAGAATTGTCCAAAAGGAAGAAACTGCAGGGAATTTTCTTCCCTTTTCTGTGCAGTTTCCTCTCCTCCTCTGCTTGTTGTTTGGTTTGTTTGGGGTTGGGTTTTTTTTGGTTTTGGGGTTTTCTTTTTGTGTGTTTTTTTGTTTGTTTGTTTTGTGTTTTTTGGGGGGGTTCTTTTGGGTTTTTTGGGTTTTTTTGTTTGTTTGTTTTGTTTTTTGTTGTTTGTTTGGTTGGTTTTTTTTTTTGTTTGGTTGGGTTTTTTTTGTAGCTGTGGATCTATTTTTTCATTTCTTTCGATGCTTTTCTCTTATCCCCTTGTGTTCAGGGCACCCCTCCCTGCGCTTCCTCCCTGGAGGAGGAGGGAGCAGGACCCCGGTTACGGTGACGGGGGGGCTCGGGGTGTTTCCTTCCAGACCCCTCACGTTTCCTACCTCCTCCCCTGAAAGCAAAAATAAAATAAAATGGATTTTTTGGGGGTTCACTTCTCCCCTCCCCGGGCCCTTCTGCAGCTGGTGGTTTGGGGCTATTTTAACCGAATTTACCCGTTTCTTTAACTAAAGCAGCCGGAGACCTGCAGGAGGAGGGGATGGGGGGGCGAGGGGTGCTTTTCCCCGCCTGTGGTTAGCCCTGGCCCCGCCGCCACGCCCTGACACCCCTGCGGGGCCGCCGGTGCCCCGGAACTCAACGCCGCGCTCCGCGTTTCCCGTCGGTGCCGTTCCCGGAGCGCAGGGCGTGGGCGGGCTGACGGGCGGCCCTCTCGGCCAATGAGCAGCCGGGTCTTCCCTCCGCGGCCCAATGGGAGGGCGTCGTGGGCGGGCGTCGTCGCCGGGGTCTGCCTGGACGGGGCGCGAGCGGGGGCCGGCGCGTGAGTGGGCGGGGGGGGGGGGAGTGGGTGAGGGGAGGGGGCCGTTGCCGTGGTAACCGGGGGCGGCGGTTGGGGTGAGGGGGGGCCAGGGGCGGTTTGGTGGGGTAACGGTGGGGTCGGGAGGCGTTACGGGAGCGACGGGGGGGCTGTGGCTGAGGTAACGGGGGTCTGGGGTGACGAGGACCCGGGGTGACAGGGGTTTGGGGGTGACAGGGACCCCCGGCCCCACGGAAGAGCAGAGATCCGTGCTGGGCCCCGTCCCCGCTGTGAGGAGCACCCCGCTCTCCCAGCCACCCGTGTAGTGTGTGTGTGTGTGTGTCCGTCTCTGCACCCTTTTGGGGGGGCTCACGTAGTTTTCGGCCTGCTCTGGTGGCCTGGGAGGCTCCCCCCGCCCTCAGCACCCCCTTTTCCAGGGGGACCGGGACGATGTCAAGAGGCTTCGGGTGTTGGGGGGCGCTGGGGGGGGACAAGTGTGTGCTGGGGGCATCCCGGGTGCGGGTTTTAACAGAAAAACTGAGATTTAAAGGATCTCACCCCCTCCCCCCCACCACTTCTTTCCTTCCCCAGAGGGCTGTCCGCTCTGTGTAATATTTTTAATTGCTTAAATGTTTTATTACGGGCCACTCAGCCCAGCGGAACCTGTCCTGAGTTAATTCTTTCTTACAGAAGTTTTCGGGCCGGTGGAACGGTCAGACGCTGGCGGCACCGGCTCCTGATCGCTGGGCTGTGGGAAGGAGCAGGGGAGGAGAAACACGAGGAAACGAGGAGAAACACAAGGTATTTCTCGTACTCAACGCTTCGTTTTTCACTCAGCAGCTTTTGGCCCCCGGGGTCGGGGGCACTGGAGGGCGGCTGCCGCGGCAGCTTGAGGCTTTACGCTTTGCTGGGGGCTGCTTCTGGGTTAGAAAAAAAAAAAAGAAAAGAAAAGAAAAGAAAGGGAAAACAACAAAAAAAAATCGGTTTGGGGGTTTCTGAATTTCGGAGTGGAAGCCAGGCGTGTTCCAGAGGGGGTGTGAATTCTGAAAAAGGAGGGTTTTTTTCCCTCCTCTCCTCCGGCCCGGGAGCTGTCTGGCTGCCTGACGCGGGAGGTGTGGGTGGTGCCTTCGCACCCAGCAGGTGCCGTCGCAAGCTGTCGTGATCTGTGATCCCAAAGGCGTTGTTGCTAACATCGGGGTGGTTTTTTTTTTGAGAGGGTTCATTTGAGAAGCCTGGCATAACAGCGCACCGTCGGCGTGCGAGGTGAACTCCTTGTCGTTGTGTTGACGCTGAAAGAGCGGCGCGTGCTTTGCAGAGGCAGGGTGACTCGTTAGCTGTGTCAGCACAGCGCTGACGAGCGATGGCAGTCCCGCAGCCGACAGCGTCTCTGGAGAGGGACTGCTCGTCAGCCGCCGTGACAGGCTGCCTGCTGAGGAAGCCTTGTCAACGTACAGCGAGATTTCAGGCTCTGGACTTGTTCAGACCTGATTCCTCTGCTGGGTTCACCCGGGAGTGAGTCAATCAGTGTCATCCAAGCAGGGTTTTCTGCTGATGAATGTCGCTTCCCGCGGATACCCGGCTGAGAACCAAACCTGCCGCAGATGGCCTGACCGCCATGACCTCTCTCTTCACTCCTCCTCGAACTGCAAACTCAGAAAAAGGCTTTAAACTCTCTTACCAAGTAGAGAGTCACGCAGTCTCCCACTTCCCTTTTAATAAAAGCCCCGTTTGTGCAGCCCACTGCGCAGAAATGGTGACAGTGATTAATGCTGTCAGCCCTCAAGGGAGCCTTTAGCCTCAGGAATCTTTTGTATTAAAATTAATTTGCCGCTCCAACAAGCAGGTATCCAATTATTTACCTTGTCCATCGCGGGGGTGGGTGTCAGGGTGGCTGGAAGTGTTCTGTGCGAGTTCGTTACCCCGATGCGCGCTGCAGCGTGTCGTCAGCGCGCGGGGCCGTCTGGCAGCCCTCGCCGGGGTGACCTGCGAGAGAACCTTCTCGAGGTGCCGTCGGTTTGACTTTACAAGTCAGTTCGGTGCAAAGTGGGAAGTGAGATCCTCCGAGGTGCTGGCCGTGCTGCTGCAAGAACGAGTAGAGGGACCTCTTCGTGTTTATATATTTTTTATGAATAGACTTAACTTTATTATTTTGTAAAATGATTTTAGGAAAACAGGTTTTACTGCCACTGCGTGTAACCTGCATGGAAACGGGTTTACGTTTCAAATTACGTCAATTTTTGTGACCTGGGCAGCTCGAACCTTGCATTTTTCTCTTGTATGAAACAACCTCTGCTTCCTCTTTCGTTGCACCCTATGGAGAGCAGAGAACCTGGCAGCCAGTACAATTCTTACAAGGTTTTTAAGTTACTCGTTGCTGAGGTTAAATTTTCTCTTCTCTGCTGTTCCTCTGCCCCGTTGTGTGCGAGGTGCTGCTGCTGTCATCTCCCCCGTTGCCTCTGGGGAGTGAAGGTGATGGCTATACAGAGCCTGGCGTGCACTTTGCGATGCAAAGTGCATTTCTGCACAGTGTAAAGGAAAATCTCTCTTGTTTTACTCCTGTCCACAGGTTCTGAGCCCAGGAGCACCTTTCCCTTGAGGTCTGTGCGGTCCCCTGCTGATGTTCCCGCTCTAACGGTGGCCGGAGGGACCCGCACCAGCTGCCCTCAGCAGGGAGCCCTCGCCAGGAAGAACGATGAAGATCGTGGTCGCCAAAGTCCTGTGTCTGCTGGGCATCTGTGTCCTCATGCTGGCCGGGTCCCTTCTCCCTGTCAAGATAATCGAGGCCGATTACGAGAAAGCTCATCGCTCCAAGAAGGTTCTTGCCCTCTGCAACTCTTTTGGAGGAGGAGTCTTCCTGGCCACCTGCTTCAACGCTTTGCTGCCTGCTGTGAGGGAAAAGGTAACTGCTCACGAGCCTCTTGCTTACGAGCAATTTTAATTAACTTGTGCCACTGAGTATGTCAGGGACCCCTGTGCGTGGGGGACCACCCTCCCCTCTCCTGCCCTGCAGGAACCCAGGCCACCAGAGCTCTGCCCCCGTGGAAATGGAGGTGAAGGGTCTATGTCTTGCAGGGGTGGCCCATGAAGCCACCGCAGAAACGGCTGTGCCTGGTGTTTCAGATCAGGAGGGTGAGCTGTGCCCACCTCCCGTTCAGCTACTGCTGACTGTCCGGGTGGAGTAACTAGAGATTTTTTTGCTGCAGAAAAAGGCTAAGCATCACCTGGGGCATGATGCTCAAACTCCTGCCATTTAGTGTGTGTTTAACACACTTTCAGGCAGCCACTAACTGTCCTCTGGAAGGCAAATAGGTTCCCCGTCTCTCGGGCTGAGGCCTGTGTACAAGGGTGTTAAAGCATCACAGATCAATTTAGTGTCCATTTAGGCTGGTGTGAAGACAATAGGAGTATTTCCCTTTAGAGAGACGAAGGTGATTGATTCGCTGGGGATTGTTTGCTTCCTTCCAGCTCGATGAGGTTCTCAGGCAGGGGAACGTCACCACGGACTACCCAGTGGCCGAGACCATCATGATGGTTGGCTTCTTTGTGACTGTCTTTGTGGAGCAGCTCGTCTTGACCTTCCAGAAGGAGAAACCTTCCTTCATTGACTTAGAGACCTTCAATGCCGGTTCGGATGTCGGGAGCGACTCCGAATACGAGAGTCCCTTCATCGCGTCTTCCCGAGGGCGCACGCTGTACGGTGAACACGGTCACCACTCCCACGGCCTGAATATCCCGGAGCTCTCCCGCTCCGGCCCCTTACGGCTCATCGGGCTGGTGTTTGCCTTGTGTACCCACTCCATCTTCGAGGGGCTGGCCCTGGGCTTGCAGGAGGAGGGCAGCAAACTCATGAGCTTGTTCCTAGGAGTCGCCATTCACGAGACGCTGGTCGCCGTGGCCTTGGGCATCAGCATGGCCAAGTCCTCGTTGGCCCTGAAGGATGCTGTGAAGATGGCTGTGGCCGTGAGCCTCATGATCCCTCTGGGCATTAGCATTGGGATGGGGATTGAGAGCACCCAAAGCACTGCCAGCAGCGTTACTTCCCTGCTCCTGCAAGGCATCGCGGGGGGCACTTTCTTATTCATCACCTTCTTTGAGATCCTCGCGAAAGAGTTGGAAGACAAGAACGACCGTCTCTTGAAGGTTCTCTTCCTGGTGCTGGGCTACACGGCTCTGGCTGGGCTGGTCTTCTTCAAGTGGTGAAGGCGGGAGCGATGGGAAGCGAATCTCACCTCCTCCCCTTGCAAACAGCACCGGAGACGAGCCGCCCCTTCAGCCAAGGGCGACACTGAAGCTCGAGGGCCAGGTGAAACATCTGAAGGACCCGAAGGAGGAGAGTTTCTTCCTGGGTGCTCAGAGGGAGATAAAAACGAGGCGTGTCCCGGTGTAGGTGTCCCAAGGTATTGTCCCTGTCCCTTGGATCTGCGGGTGCAGCAGCTTGGGCGGAGATTAGTCGACGCAAACGTTAAGAATCTGGTTCTAAGGCTGCCTGCAAAGAGCTCATCGAGCGTGTGGCTTCCTGGTAATCTGCGTAGCCAGCCCCCTCCCTCCTTCCCCTCGCCCCCCCTGCACAAACCGCCGCTGGGAACCTGCTGCCTTCGCTCTCGGGCTCTGCCAAGGTGAGAAACAACAACCCAAATGAAGTGGAAAGCAGGTGGGGTGGCGGATTGCACAGCTGCACTAAGCTGCTTTCCCTGGCTTAGTTTTGAGCAAAACCTGGTTGTAAGAGCTGCCAAAAATAACATCCCTTCAGGGGCGGCTGGGGCCTGGTGCCGCAGCTCCCCCGCGCAGAGCTGCCATTTTAACCCCCAGGTGGCTCTGGGAGCTCTTGTTTCTCAGTGATTAAGGGAAGAAATGAGGCCGGGCCGTGGCCTTGTCCCCTGCTTCCTTCTCTGCTTCTCATCCTTACGCTGAGCGTTCCCTAAAGAAAACCTCCAGCGGAGTGTTAATGTCTCCTTTGAAAATCCCCGTGAGAGGGCCGTTCCGCAGTGCCCGCGGAGCCCGGGATTCGGGAGTTTGTAAGAAACGGGCAGCGGCAATTTCCAGCATTAATATTTTAGGGCAAGCGCTTGCGTTTAAAGGGTCTGCGGCGAAATGGGTTTAAGCGGTCGCCATCAGACACGTCTTCAGGGCTGCTGCGGCTGTCGGCGGCTCACGTGGCGCTGCCGCCGTGCGAGCGCTGCGCTCCCGAGGCTTTGCGGGGCCGTTTGCTGGTGTTTTCAAAGGAGAGAAAGAAATCTCTTCCCTGGGGGGGGGGGTTGAGAGGTTGGGGAAGGGCTGATTAAGAGGCGCTTGCAATCTGACTGCGCACCAGCAGCTCTCTCCCTGTCTCCAGAGCGTGGCCCCCGGGGAAGGTCAGGCTGCTGCGCATCCCAGCGGGATCCTTGGGGTTTATCCTCCTGAGCGAGGAGCTCGGATCAGAGGCCGGAGCCGGGAACTTGCCCTCCCCGCTCCCTCCCGTCGCACCGGAGAGCGGCTCCCGCTCCACAGGCTCCTGCAGCCCCGCTCCTCCCCGGCCTCTCGCAGGGGATGCATTTTAATTAGACGTAGCCTTTGCTCCTGCAGCAGCTTCCGCAGGCAGAGCAGAGGTTTTTTGGAGGCGCTGATGGAATTATAACGATGTGGAGCGGGCTTCGCCGTGGCGCAGTCCCTGTCAGCGCCATCCACAGCGGCGAGAAGGATGGGTGAGACTGTGAAGCAGCATCTTGGAGGCAGCGGTTGGCACAGCTGCAGCATATGGAGGCTGATGAGCATCATCTGACAGTTCCTGGTGCTCAGTATTTTAATTGCTGCAACGCACCAAAGTCAATTAATCTTGCTTTGAAAAACCTGGAGTGGAAGGGGGGAGGGAGGGTTATTTTAGGCCTCCGATGACACAAATTAGCAGGGCCTGATGAGAATGTAATTTGCCTCGACGTGGCAAACCTCGGTGTGTTATTTTGCTTCTCACGGGCGGCTGGTGCAGCTCCCATCGGGCAGCGGGGACGGGGGGACAGAGGTGAGGTGTGACGCCGTGGTGGGGGGCACAGTGCTCAGTGTCCCTTCTCGGGCTGTCCTCCTGCCTCTTCATTTCTGCAGCTAACGCTTTTCTTGTAGGGTTTTTTTCCCCCGTATCTGGGCAAATCTGAGCATCTCCCAGAGCACGGGTGAAGGCAGGGCCCCGAGGTCGTGGTGCATCCTCATCTTCCTCCTCCTTCCTCCCGTCTGCCCCCACCTGCAATCCAGGGGCTGATGTACCAAAGCCCAGACAAGCTGTTGATGGGAGGAAATTTCTTAATCAGCCCCCAAAAGATCAGCGGGAGCCGGGATTTGGGTTGGTGTGACAGCGGGGGGACGGGCTGGAGCCTCCGTTTTACACCCTTTCTTCTTCTGGTGGAATCCGGGAGCGGGGCTGGTGGGGGGAGCAGGGAGATGCTGAGCTGTCCCCCCCTCTTCCCACTGCCCTGGGGGGGCTCCCCGGTGCTTGGCGGGGGGGGGGTGGTTCATTCACCGGCGAGTGGCAGATTCCAGCGCTGCTGAGCTGGTTTAGGAGTGGGGAGGGCCGAGCCCCCCCTGCTGCTCCCAATAAAGGCTCTGGCCTTCCCCCCTTTGTGTCACTTGTTTATTTGAAGTCCCCTCTCGCTCCGCCGCCTGCTCGCTCCCCGGCTCACGCGGCGGCCGCACGTGCGTGGGAGATGAACCCCACCGAGGGGACAGAGCTGGGGGGGGCTGCGTGTCAGACCCCCACGGAGCTGTGCCGAGCTCGGAGAGGGGGGGACATGGGGGCAGGACCCCCCCCCCCCCGCTCCTTGTCGCAGCCCGCTTGGCGTGATTCAGCCCTGCGTGTGCTGCCTCCCCGTTGCGTAAGGCTTGGCGGGGAGCTGGGGACTGAATGAAACGGAGGAGGAGCCGCAACGAAAATGATCAAGGAAATTCATTCATTTTCTCTAACGAATAGTATCCGTCCAGCTAATAACGCTGCGGGGGCCTGCGGGGAGGGGGGAGCTGCCCGCGGGGCGGCTTTTCATCGGGAGGGGGCTGCGGCTGCCGGCCCGGCGCCCTGTCCCCCCCAAGGCGGGGAAGGCTGGTGGCCCGGGGAGAGGTGGCTGTGGCCCCCCCCCCTGCTCCCGCTGGCCCCGGCAGCGCTTCTCGGTGGGGTGGGTGTCGAGCGGCATGGGTGCCGCCATGGCCCCGCTCCTCCGCCGGCAGCTATTAATAGCAGCTGCGGATTTTAATTGCTGCCGCTCAGGAGCCAGCGCGAGTCACGCAGCCCGGCCTGGCAGCCCCTCCGCCGGCCACCAGCCCCCGGCCTCGGCAAGGACCTTCCAGCTCCGTGGTCACCTCAAGCTCCAGCTCCCCCCCCCCTCCCCGTCCCCCGCTTTCCTCCGGCTCCCGGGGGGCAGGACCCTCGGAGCAGGAGATGTCCCCTCACCGGGGACAGTCGGCCCTTGAGCCCGTACCACTAAGCTTCTCGGGCCCCAGCCCTGCTCAGCCGGCGCTGGGGTCCCAGTGGCCACCCGCCACCTGGGGTGTCACCCAGCGTGTCCCCTCGCAGGGGGGTTGTGGCCCGGGTGCTGCTGCGAGGAGCAGCTCTGCCCCCAGACAGGTCCCCTCCGGGGTTTTGGGGCTCCTGACCCCGCGGTGCTCGGGAAGGGGACACTGCGTTGGTGACAGAGCCCCCACGGTGCCACCACGGACCCGATCCTGTGCTGGGGTGGCCCGGTGGCAGCGCAGGCAGCTGTGTCCCCAAAGCCCGACCCCGCTGCCCGGGCCACCCCAACCATCACGGGGGCTTACGACACCCTGCCACTGCCCGCACCCTGCCAGCTTGAGGGGTCGGTGTCCGTCTGTCCTGTCTGTGTGTTCCTGTGTCCCCTGTCACCATCTGTGGGTCTCTGTCCCCATCCATGTGTCCCTGGGCTGTGCATCACTGTCTGTGCACCTGTGTCCCTCTTCATGTGTGTCTGTGTCCCCACCCGTGTCCCCACCTGTGCCCGTGTCCATGCGTGGTCCCTGTCCGTGTGTCCACATGCCTGTCTGTCTGTCCCTCTCTGTGCATCCCCATCCCCATGTATCCCTGCCTGTCTGTCCCCATCTCTGTCCATGTGTCCCCATCCCTGTCTGTCTGTGTCCCCATCCCCATCCCTGTCTGTGTGTCCCCATCCCTGTCCATGTGTCCCCATCCCTGTCTGTGTGTCCCTGTCCATGTGTCCCCATCCTGTCTGTCCCTGTCTGTCTGTCCCTGTCCCCATCCCTGAGTGTCCCCATCTCTCTCTCTGTGTCCCAATCCATGTGTCCACATCTATGTGTCCCCATCCCTGTGTGTCCCTGTCCATGTGTCCCCATCCCGTCTGTCCCTGTCCCCATCCCTGTCCACGCGTCCCCATCCCGTCTGTCCCTGTCCGGTTGTCCCCGTCCCCATCCCTGTGTGTCCCCATCCCCGTGTGTCCCCATCCCCGTGTGTCCCCATCCCTGTCTGGGCATCCCCATCCCTGTGTGTCCCCATCCCCGTGTGTCCCTATCCCTGTCCGGTTGTCCCTATCCCATCTGTCCCTGTCCCCATCACTGTCCACGCATCCCCATCCCGTCTGTCCCTGTCCGTGTGTCCCTATCCCTGTCCGGTTGTCCCCATCCCGTCTGTCCCTGTCCACGCATCCTCATCCCGTCTGTCCCTGTCCGTGTGTCCCTATCCCTTTCCGGTTGTCCCTATCCCATCTGTCCCTGTCCCCATCACTGTCCACGCATCCCCATCCCGTCTGTCCCTGTCCGTGTGTCCCTATCCCTGTCCGGTTGTCCCCATCCCGTCTGTCCCTGTCCACGCATCCTCATCCCGTCTGTCCCTGTCCGTGTGTCCCCATCCCCGTGTGTCCCCATCCCTGTCCCTGCATCCCCGTCCCCTCCGCCGCCGCCGCCCGGTCCCGGAGCCGCTCGGGGCTGGGCCCGGGGGTCCGGCGGCCCCGGGCGGGGCGGGCGCGGCGGGCGGGGCCGGCGGCGGGGCGGGATCGGCTCTGCGGCGGCCGCACCGCACCGAGCCGTGCCGAGCCGAGCCGAGCCCCGCCGCACCGCACCGAGCCGCACCGCACCGCGCCGGGCCGAGCCCAGCCCAGCCCCGCCGCACCGAGCCGAGCCCCGCCGCGCCGGGCGGACCGGAGCCGCCGCGGCGGGACCGCCCCGGGCCGGGCCATGCGCTGAGGCCGCCGCGCAGCCCGCAGCCAAGGGCGGATCCCGGGCAGGACACGGTGAGCGGCGGGCACCGCAATGCGACCGGCGCGGCGGGGAGCCCGGGGGAAGCGGGAACGGGGCGGCCGCCGCCGGCGGGGGGGAACGGGGGGTGCCCCCGGCAAGGGCAGGGCACGGCCGGGGAGAGGGGCCGGGACCCCGGCCGGGGGCGGTGGGACCCTGGTCCCTGCCCCTGCCCGACATCCTGCCCCTCCATCCGGCCCCTTCCCGGCCCCTTCTCCTGCCCCTCCATCTCCATCCTGCCCCTCCACCTCCATCCTGCCCCTTCTCCTGCCCCTCCACCTCCATGCTGCCCCTTCTCCTGCCCCTCCACCTCCATCCTGCCCCTTCTCCTGCCCCTCCACCTCCATCCTACCCCTTCTCCTGCCCCTCCATCTCCATCCTGCCCCTTCTCCAGTCTCTCCATCTCCATCCTGCCCCAGCCCCTTCATCCCTCCATCCTGCCCCTTCTCCTGCCCCTTTCCTTCTCCTCCATCTCCATCCTGCCCCTTCTCCTGCTGCTTCTCCTGTCTCTCCATCTCCATCCTGCCCCTTCTGCTCCTCCATCTCCATCCTGTCCCTTCTCCTGCCCCTTCTCCTGCCCACCATCTCCATCCTGTCCCTGCTCTCCATCCCGACCCCCAGATTCCCCACCGGCAGTTTGTCTCCCCCAGCGTGGGAAGTGTCCCCAGCTGGCGGGTGGCCCCCTCCCCGGGAACCGAGGGGAGGCCTCAGGCACACAGGGGTTGGGGTTTTGGGTGCTGCTGGGCAGAGGCCGCGGGGCCTTGGGGCACCCCCGGGTGACCACAGGGCCGGGGGTGCCTTTGGCTGTGCCAGGGGCAGGTGGGACAGGCAGGACCGTCACCAGCCCCGGCCGAGCTTTGGTGTTGCCCCGGCCCCTGCTCCATCCCCAGCCCCCGTGTGCCGGTGACGTTTCTGCCGTGGTGGGATCTGAGGGGCGTTTTTCTGCCCCACGCCCCGTGCCCCCCCGATAGAACCAGCTCCTCGGGTGCCTGAGGCCGCGGTGATGGGCTCCTTCCCTGGCTCCTAACCCCCTGCTCGCCTGCCACCAGCCCCTGCCTGGGTGTTTGGGGAGGTGCCGGGGTTTGGGGGCTGTTTGTGGGGTCCGGACCTGGGGATGCAGCGGCCATGGGAAGGGGCTGGGTCCCCTGGAGGTGCCCAGGTGCCACCAGCACAGGGTTGCTCCAGGCGCTTTGCTGTTGTTCCCCCCCCCGGCCTGTTGGTCCCTGAGTTGAGGTGGCGGGTGGCAGGAGCAGAGCCGGCTGGGGACAGACCTGACCCCCTCCTGCATCTGCCTGGACCCCCTCCCCTCCTGCCCAACTCGTCGCTGCTGGCACCTCGTGAAACCCCGGCCCCTGGCATGTTTAATGTCCCCACATGTGCTCAGGGACACCTCATGGAGCTGAGCTGATGCTGCAGGAGGGAAACTGAGGCAGGGCCTGACCGAGGCGATGCTCAGCTGGGGTTCAGCATCGGCGGGCCTTTGTGCCCCCTGGTGTCACAGCCCAGGGCTGCATCACTCGGGGGGCAGGGGGCACAAGGGGGGGACCCTGCCCGGTCCCGTGCATCCCCTGTGAGTTGGCACCGAGCTTTGGCAGCGCCGGGGTGGCCACGGGGCTCTCTGAGCCTGCAGGCCACCAGCCCCTGGCCATGCCACGCTCTGCCCCGGTGCCCACGTCTCTCTGCTGCATCCCTGGAGATGGCAGAGGAGCAGAGGGATGGCACGGGGTAGGACAGGGTGGCAGGGGGTGACAGGGGGTGGCAGGACAGCGTGGCAAGCGCCAAGGTCTGCGTATGAAATGGCACCTCTGTACTCGGCAGCCGAGTGTGGGAGAGCTGGAGGGGACACTCCGGGTGCCACCACCGGGTCCTCGCTGGGCTGGTGGCTGCCCGGGGGCTCTGGGGGTCCTGCGGTTGCCCCCTGTCCTGTTCCCCCCCCAACACAACACTGCTCCGGCAGCCTCGGCCACAGCTGCTGTGCCGGTGGCCGCGGCTCGGCCATATGGCCGCGGCGGGCGGCTGGTAAAAATAGCAAATGCTGCTGCACCCCGGGCGGGCGGCGAGCGCCGTCCTGCCCCGGCCACCCGGCAAGGGCGTCTCAAGGGCACAGGGGGGGCCAGCACCCCCCCAGTTGCGGTGGCCCAGTCAAAGAAGTGGGGGGCTTCATCTCAAAGGGGGCTGTGAGCCAGGGTCGGGGGTGCGGAGGCCCGTTCCCCCTGCAGAGCGGTGGCCGAGGGCGGGGGGTCCATCTCGAAGCCCCTGGCGTGACACCTCCCTGTGCCCATGTCCCCCGCAGCGGCAGCATCTCTGGGGCAAGATGCCGGAGCAGAGCAACGACTACCGGGTGGTGGTGTTCGGGGCCGGCGGCGTGGGCAAGAGCTCGCTGGTGCTGCGCTTCGTGAAGGGGACCTTCCGGGACACCTACATCCCCACCATCGAGGACACCTACCGCCAGGTCATCAGCTGCGACAAGAGCGTCTGCACCCTGCAGATCACCGACACCACGGGCAGCCACCAGTTCCCCGCCATGCAGCGCCTCTCCATCTCCAAGGGCCATGCCTTCATCCTGGTCTTCTCCGTCACCAGCAAGCAGTCCCTGGAGGAGCTGAAGCCCATCTACCAGCAGATCGTGCAGATCAAGGGCAGCGTGGAGAGCATCCCCATCATGCTGGTGGGCAACAAGTGCGATGAGACCCAGCGGGAGGTGGAGAGCAGGGAGGGGGAGGCCATGGCCAAGGAGTGGAAATGCGCCTTCATGGAGACCTCGGCCAAGATGAACTACAACGTCAAGGAGCTCTTCCAGGAGCTGCTGAACCTGGAGAAGAGGAGGAACGTCAGCCTCACCATCGACGGGAAGCGCTCCAGCAAGCAGAAGAGGACAGACAAAATCAAGGGGAAGTGCAGCATCATGTAGAGCCCCGGACTGGCCCGCACCCCCCCACCCCGGCCCCCCCCTCTTCCCCCCACCCCACGACTGGACGTGGCATCGCAGCGGGGCCGTCCCCTTGTCCTCCGTGCCATCACTGTGACTATGCGGGGACGCCGGCGGCGCGGGCAGCGCTCGCCCCAGGTCTGGGGGCGAAGATGGGGCGTCCCACCGAGCCCAGGGGGGCGCGACCCCCCCGTGACCGGTACAACGGGACCGGGGACACGCGGCCAGGCACCGCCAGGGGCCACACAGACCCACCCCCCCTACAAACACACACTCTGCAGCACAACCAGCGGCACCGGCCAGACCCTGTCCCCTCCCCAGAGTGGGGGGACCCCACGTCGGTCCTCGTGGGTGGGAAGGACGGTGCAATGTGGGGGTGTCGGTGTCACCCTTGGGGACAGTCACACGCGTCCCAGGCCCTCCCTGCGCCCCCGTCCCCACGCCATAGCGCTCTGCTCCTGCAGGCAGAGACCCCGGGACGGGAGCAGCTCCCGCAAGGTCCCCCGAGCCCCCAGCCCCGTGCTGGCACCGTGATGTCCCCACCGCCCCCGCCGTCCCCGAGCCCCCAGCCCCGTCCCGGTGCCGCAGCCGGAGCCACCAGCCCAAGCACAAAGCATCGGGTCCAAGGGAGGTCCTGACCCAGCACAATCCTGGTGAGCTCCGGTGGGAGACCCCCCCAGCCCCGCAGCCGGCCAGGCGCCCCCCCCCCAACACCCACCCCCCCCCCCCGCTGCCCCCCTTCCCACACAGGATGAGCCCCGCAGCCCCGCTGGGCCGCGATGCCACGGTGATGGGCGCTGCTGCTCCCTGCCGCAGTGCCCCCCCGGCGGCCAGCGTCTCCCCCCACTCCTGCAGAGTCCCTGATGCGGGGTGGCCTGGTCCTACACCCCGGGTTCCCCCCCCCCGACACCCCACTTACCCCCCCCCCCAGCTCTGGTACAGCCCTGCTTGTTCCCCCACGGCCGGAGCGGGGTCCCTGCGATGTCACCAGCCCCTCATCCCAGCGGGGTTTGTCCCCTCGCTCCGGCCCCGCTCACCCTCCGCTGCGGCCCAAGGGGGTGTCCCCGAGGGGGCGTCCCCGAGGGGGTGTCCCCGGGCAGGCTGGGCCCCCCCGCGCTGCGCCCAGCTCCCCGCACCCCCGGCTTTTTACAAGACGACCCGAGCGCCCAGGGGACAAGGTGACATTACGATGTAGCCTTTATTCTAGAAATAGTCTTCCTTCAATAAAGAGATGAGAAACGCTCCCGCGTCCCCGCGGGGCAGCACCGGGCCGGGGGCTCGGGGTCAGGCCGGGGAGGGGCCACGGCTGGGTCTGGAGGGGTGAGAGGAGGGATGGGGGTCCATCCGTGTGCAGGCGTGTGCGTGTCCGTGCATGCGGGACCGGGTGCAGGCACAGGTGTGTGCGCAGTGCGTGTGCAAGCACGCACACGCGTGTACCGCCATCCGTGCCCACGCACATGCAGACACCGCGTGCACACATGTGCCCGGCCGCACGCACACGTGTGTTGCCTGAGTGCCTGTGCCCCCCCCCGGCAGCCCCCCGCCACCGGTGGGTGCCCCCCGCCCCTTGCTGCCAGTGCGGGCTGCCGTCCCCGTGGGGAGGGGGTGGGAGCGCGGTGCGTGCGTCATCATGCCTGTTGCCATGGAAACCATCTGCTCCCCGGGCGCGGGAGCCGCGTGGGCACGTGGGCGCAGGCGGTGGGGGGGGGGGGCGGCGGTGGGGGGAGCAGGGCTGCCGCAGGCTGCAAGGGCCTTGGCAAGGGCACGGCTCCGTGGGGATGTCACAGCTCCGTGGGGACAGTCACGGCTCCACAGGGATGGCCGTGGCTCCGTGGGGACAGCCACAGGCCCCCAGGGACAGTCATGGCTCCGTGGGATGGTCACGGCTCCGACAGGATGGTCACAGGTCTGTGGGGACGCTCAGAGCTCCATGGGGACGGTCACGGCTCCTCAGGGATGTCACAACTCCCTGGCACCAGCCGTAGGAACTGCTGTCCCCATGTCCCTCCTGTCCCTGTGTCCCTCCCGTGGGCTGGGGGGGGTAGGACCTTTGGTGGGCAGCAGGGCTGGAGAGCAGGATGGGCACATGTGGGTACGGGGACATTTGGTGCCAGTCCCCACTCTCTGGGACCCCCCAGGACCCTCCTGGGGCCATGGAGGCCCAGACAAGGCTGGGGGGCTCACTGGTATTTGTGGGGATGGCCCCCAGGGCACTGTCACACCAAAACTGGGGACTCTTGCACCAAGACCCCCCCAGTGTTGACAGCAGCTCTGCAATGCCTTCGGCTTGGGGTCAGAAAACTTCTGCCCCCCCATTCCCGGGTCTCCCATCCCCCATCTCTGTCCCTCCCCTCCTGTCTCCCCTCTGTCCCCCCACCCTGGGGACAGAGGTGCAGGTGGGGAACCAGGAGCCGGAAAGGTTTTGGGGGACCGGGGTCCTGCTGCAGCGTGGGGTGTCCCTTGGGATGCTCCGAGGGACGTCCCTCAAACTGTTCCTTGGGGTGTCCAACAGGATGTCCCTTGGCGTGTCCCTAGGGATGCACTTGCTCCCAGGATTGGGGTGGCTCTGGCCACTGCCACCCCCCGTGCCCAAGCCTGGCACCCAGCAGCCATCAGACCACGGGGCCGGGGGCACCCTGAGCCCCCCGAAACCCGCAGCCGGGATCCCGGTGGGGCAGCGGCGCAGGATCCAGACGGAGGATCCCTCGCAGGCGCCCGGCGCTTCCCCCCCCGCGGCCAGGGTTTAAACACCCAATTCCTCAGCGTTAATTAGGGCCGAGCCCAGGCGCAGCCGTTTCCTGCCGCCCCCCCCCCCGGATGAGGAGCCGTCGCTGCGGCCCGTGGCCGTAAAAATGCTTAAAAGCACAAATCCAGCGATTGGAACCCAAACCAGGGCCAGGCACCGTGCGTCACACGGCGTGGTGGCCGTATGGGATGTTGTCCCTTGTGTTCCCCCCCATGGGGGGGGCTCCCGGCAGCCCCCCTGGTCCTTGCACCCCCTCAAGGCGCCAGCCCGAAGCCGAGGGGGGGGACCCCCATGTCCCTGGCATGTGCCCGGTGCAGCCCCATCTGTGGCCAAAGCGGTTTATAACACGGCGGGCGAAAGGCATATGGGAGCAAACTGGATTAGGGGGAAAATCAGCCTTCTTCCCAGTAACAGGATTATGGGTTTTTCAGCCCAATCTTGGCACGGCCGCCGGCGGGGGCTGGTGTGTGCCCGGCAGCGGGGCCACATCCCGTCATGTCCCCCCCCCGTCGTCCCCCCCTCCCCCGGGACAGCCCAGACCCTGCGTTTCTCCATCACAGTTCATGCTGGGATTGGAGGGAGCTGCAACTGGTGCGTACTGGTGTGGCCCAGCTGCACACCAGCGCGGCACTGGGGGGGCGACGGCTGCAGCATCTTCTGCCCCTCCAGCCCCAGGGATGTGGCTCCGTCCCCCCAAGGTGACTCCGGTGGGGGAGACCGGGCCCCCCTCGCCCCGCTGGCTCCGCAGCCGGGAGCCAGGCACCACCGGGCCCCGGCCGCCCCGTCGCGGGGGGGGAAGGGGGGGTGGAATCAAAGCCTCGATTCACGGCGGGGCCGGGGCAGCGAGAGGGATTTCCCGCTCCCCCCGGCGTGACTCCCGCCCCCGCTGATTCATCCCCCTGGATTTTCCCCTCGCTGCACAGGGAGAGCGGCTCCGTGGGGTGGGGGGGGGGGACACCTGAGGCCACCCCCGGCACCCAGGGCTGGGCAGAGCCTGTCCCCTCCCGGCATAAAGCAGAGCACCCCCAGGGCTGCTGCACCCGGGGCCAGGGCATCAGGGGGGACCCGGGGGGGACAGCGGGGTGGGGGGCTCTGCCCAAGGGCACAGGCCCATCCTCTTGCCCCCACCCCACTGCTGGGCACTGCCCAGGGGGCTTTGGGGTGTCCCGAGCCCCACAGCAGGGGACACGGGGCTGAGCCCCCCCCCAGACCTGTTGCAGCCCACCCGTGCGGCAGGACACGGGGTGCCCAGGGGTCCCCGCAGAGCATCGCCCCCCGCCCCCTGTCCCCCGCCGGGGCCGAGCGGGGCCATGGGGACAGCGCAGCCCCCCGGTCCTTCGGGGGTGCCCCGGGGTCTCGCGGGGGCACGACCAGGCTGCACCCAGGGGCCGTGGGGGGGGGATGGAGGGGGGGCGGACTGGGGGATCCTGGGGGGCCCCGTGGGTCCGGGGGGGGGGTCTGGGAGATCCTGGAGGGTCTGGGGGTGTCCCGGGGGAGGGCTGGGGGGGTCCCGTCCCGCTGTCCCGGGGCTGGGGCGGGTCCCGGTGCCTCGCGCCCGCGCCGCCACGTGCGGCCGCAGCGCGCCCCCTCCCCGCGGCGACCCTTCATTAATATTAATGAGATGCTTTACATACGACCGCCCCCTTCCCCCCTGCCCCGCGTGCTGATTGGCTGCCACAACCCCCCTCCGCCGCTCCGCAGCCGGCCCCGCCCTCTCACCGCCCTCCCTCCGGGCCGCCGTCGCAACCGAACCTGGCGGCCGCACCCAGCCCCGCCTCCCCCCCCCGCGCGCCCCGCGGCGCCAACGCCCATTGGCGGGCGGCGCTGCCAGTCAAGCGGCGGGGGCGGGGCCTGCCCTGCCCGCGCCCGGCCGGGGCTGGGCAGCAGGGTGCGTTGCGCGGCGGCGCTGGTGGTTGAGGCGGCGGCTCCGCTCCTCCGCCCCCCGGTGCCCCGGCCCCGCCGAGACCGGTGAGGAGCCGCCCGCGACGCGGGGACGGGACGAGGGGGGGGCGGCCGATAACCCGGGGAGGGGACGGCCGGTGCGGGCCGCGGCCTGGCGGAGCCCCCGGCCCAGCCCGGCCCGGCCTGGCCTGGCCCGGCCCTGCCCTGCCCGGGGCCCCTCGCGGCCCGCTGCGGCCCGGGCGGCGGGGCCCGGGGGTGGTGGTGAGGGGGCCCTGGGCAGGGTGAGGGGAGCGGCGGGGCGAAGGGGCTGGTTGGGGATGGGGGTGACGGCCCTGAAGGGCCGGGGGGGTCCTGGGGCTGGAGCTGGCGCTGAGGGGGTCCGAGGGCCGGGGGCCAAAGCGGGGCTGGGGGCTGAGGCGGTCGGGTGGAGGGGACTGGGGGGGGCGGTGTGTGGCCTTGGGGCTGTGGGGCTGGCGTGAGGGGGGCCTGGGCAGGCGGAGGGGGAGCTGAGGGCTGGGGAGGGGGCTGGAGCTGGAGGTGGAGGGGTTGGGAGGCCCTGGGGGTCCCGTGGGGTGCGAGGGGTGAATGGGGCTGGAGTGATGGGGTCGGGGGGTGTGGGGGTTCTGGGGTGCAGGGCTGGGAGAAGGGGACCCCCATGGCAGGTCAGAGGGGTGGGCTGGGGGCAGGGGGTGGGCTGGGGGTCAAGAGGCCCTGGGGGAGGGCGGGGGGGCAAGGAGGGCCCTGGGGGTGCTGGAGGTTGTGGTAGAGGGGTGAAGGTTAGGGAAGAGAAGCTGGGAGGATCCTGATGGGCTCACAGGGGGCTGGTGGGCTGGGGGGGTGTAATTCCTGTGTGAGGAGGCGACCTGGAGGTGTGTTTGGGGGGGACGCAAGGAGGGGCTGAGTTGTATTGGGGGTGTGTGGGGGGAAGATCTTTGGGTGAGGTCCAGCAGGAGGGTGTTGGGTGGAAGGGGCTGTCATGACGGGGGAGGGCGGGCTGTGGGGCTGGAGCTGGGATGGAGAGGGGGGTCTCAGATTTTCGGGTGGATGAAGCGAAAGGGAGCAACCATAATCGATGAGAGACGCTGTTCGGGACCAGCCGGCTTTGGAAGTTGGGTGACTTAATGGGGAGTGGGTCTAGACCCTCTTTCCGGGGGTATAAGAGGAGGTTGGGAAGCTCGTCAGAAGGTCTAATATCATCTAATCTACTTGGTTTTTTTCCTGCGTGAGAGTTAACGGCGGGTTGGTCTGGAGAGGTTGTGGAGAGAAGGGATAAATAGCTGGTGGAGTTGATGGCCAGTGAGGGATGGTAATGGTAGCCTGCCCGGTCTGGCCAGTGCTTTGGAGGCATTAGTGAATTACATAAAGGAGGGGTGGCTGCAGGGTCTGGATTTTCTGTATTATTGAGGTAGAGCGAAGTAGAGGAGATAAGTGGGTGCCGCAGACAAAGAGAGAAATCCCTCTCCTTCTTCTCCTCGTTTCCCAAATAGAGGTGCGGAATGAAAAGCCGGATAGTGGCGGGTGTCCTTTAGGAGGGTAAGGAAGGGAAAGCGTGTGCTGCGTAGGTAAGCGGGGACTGGGAGGTGTCACGGCGCCTGGTTCGGGAGCCGGGGCTGGGTTCCTGCTCACTGCAGCTCGTTTTCTTCAACGGTGCTGGATTTACCTCCCTCCGGGGCCGTTCCCGTCAGGTGTGGCCTTAAATAAAACCCAAATGGAGTGGGACAGAGCTGCGTTCTGCCCTAAGACACGTTCTCCGTTACTGCTGGTAAATGAGGCAAGAAGTTCTTGGGGCTTTTAAGGTGTTGAATTATCTTTAATGGGTTTTCCTTGGGGGGGGGGGTGGAACTGACAACCTTCAGGTTTGTTTATAGCTGTGGGCTTCTTGTAAAACTGACCCGGACAAGCAGAACTGCGGTGATTACTACCAGGAGAGAAGCTGACTTGTGGTTGACCGCAGAAGTCAGTAACTTGATATTTATCCTTGAGTCTGCGAGTAAACTCCAGACCTTTTAGGTAATTGCTTGGTTTTTCTCAACACGCTGCTTTCCGTGTACTCGCTTCTCGAGCAGGGTAGGACTTGGGGGAGTCAGAGCTTCACCCCGTGGAGAGGTTTTTCGGGTGTCTTTAGCTGTCTGCTGCGTGGGACGTCCCGGTGCGCGCGGGCAGGTGAGCCCCTTGCTGCTGGGTTGGGGTCCGAGTCAGCTTCACCGTCACAAAGCAAAGGCAGGGCAGCTCCGTGACCGCCCGGCACCATTTATCATCTTCTGGTTGTAGCCAGGACAGGGCACGGGGGGGGAAGAGAGAAAGCACCAAAAAAGCTGGATCGATATGTTTAAATAGAGCTTATTGTCTGAGAGGTTTTCTTCTGCCATCTGTAGCTGTGAAACAAATGGAAATAGCTCTTTTGTGTGGCTGGACCATTGTTGTGGATTTTAATGATTTACACAGGAGGCACGTTTCGACGTACCTACCCGTTTTTCTTCCGTGTCCATCTTATCCCTGGATATGGTATTGAACTGGTATTACTTAAGGTAATTAGTGCTTTTTTGACATCGAGAGTTGTCTTAGGAAGGCGTTTATCCCTCTTTGAAGGCAGGGGAATGGCAGCACGGGGAGACTGACTTCTCTTGGTTGGAGCAGGCAGGGGGGTAACTGGGTGGCCGGGAGAGGAGCGTGTGCCTGGGGAGATGGAGGTTTGTCCTCTGCTCATCACGCTTCCCCTGTGGCCGCCCCAACTTCTGCCTTCCTGCCTTATTTCCTTATCTGCAAAACGGAGATAACCGCTCTGCCCTACCTCCTGCGCCGGGAGGTTGTTGTGCCCTGAAGTTCGTTAGCGTAACGAGGCGCGCTCCCGGCCCTGCGGTCCTGCTTCATGTCCCTGGACCGGGCTCCAGAGGGACTGGAGGCTCTGCCCTTCGGAAAACACCCATCTTTGTTGCTGGTAAATGCCCTTCTCCGCTTCCTCGCGTGCGAGCGGTGACGCCGCGGAGCCCTGGGGCTGGCCAGGGCCCAACCAATCGCCCGTAGAACGGTCTGGTTTGTGTAGGGCTCGAAGTAGCCGCTTGTCCACTCGCCAGCGGCTGGGGGAAGTTTTCCTTTGATGTCCTCGGGAGGAGGCAGAACTCGAGCTCTCACTTCCAAAAAAACCCCAATAAAAATCACCTTCTTTCCCTGGGGGGGGGGCTGGTAGGTCCCCTGCTGGTTGCCCCGTCTTTACGAGAAGCCGAAGGAATTGAGGTGCCGGGGTCTAACAGTTGAACTTGGAGGAGGAAAGCTCTCTGGAAGTGCTCAAATCTCACTCCTATTGTCTGATCGTTTTTTTCACGGACCAGAAATCCGTCAGCGGGTTCCTGTGCGTGTGGCCAGTTTGAGGATTTCCCCGTTGTAGCATCTCTGTTGTCTTCGGCCAGTGCGTGTCAGTTCGTTCTCCTCGCCTGTTGCCAGATAACGGGATATATTCTCTTTCTCTGGGATGGGTTTTCCAGCTTGAGGTGCGGAATGTCAGAAGAAATTAAATTGGGAAGGGAACAAAACTAAAAGAAAATGTAAAATCCGGTTCCCTCCTGCTGCGTGGTCTGAGCCTCTCGCGGTGAGGACGGACCAGCAGAGCTGGAGAGCACTTTTTTTTTTTTTTTCTAAAAGAAAATTAATTTGTCTTAGATTTACCCACTTAGTTTGTATTTAAAGCCAAATGGCTGGAACTTAGAGAGCTCTGGAAGAACCAGACCTTGCTTTTGGGCACCAGCTGGGAGCATCTGGCCCGGGCGGCCCCGTGCGATGGGCACTTTGCTCCAGACGGTCCTGGGAGTCCCCTGTGATCTGCTGCTTAAAAGGCCCTTTATTAAAATACCAGAACAAACAGGCCGTTGTGCAACGAGACCGGGTTTTCATTTTAAAGGCTATTTCTGAAAGTGAAAGTTGCTCGCCAGGGTCTCAAGTTTCTCGGATGTAAATTTTCTCTCCCAGTTAAATTTGATAAACACTTTAAAAAAAATACTGCGCGATCGCGCTGCCTTCCTCCTTCCTGCCGCTCCTCCAAAATACCCGCGAAGCCACCAACTCATTTAAAAACCAACTAAAAGCGGTCAGGACACCACATTTCTTTGAAAAGGGCGAATATAGCGATCCCCGGTTCATTCCTGCTGCGGCTGCTGGCGAGAGGAGCGGTTCCGCAGCCCGAGGATGTTTAATCTTTATTTTACGGGGCGGAAGAGCTGGATTTTTCCTGGGGATGAGTTATGGATTCAGCTGATATTTCCAACTCCAACGGGCTTGAAACCTCCAGTAGTTTCGGATGGGGCTGTTGGTGAATGGGTGGGTAGGGATTGGCCGTGACGTTAAAAGGAAAAAAAAAAAAAGGAAAGAAAAAGGAGGAAATTCAGGCACACTGTTAATGCTGAGACACAAAACAGGAAATTTAGTTAAGGATTATGCTTTTTCATAATTTATTGTATGTTTTTCCCCCCTTCCTTCTGACGGACAAGGAAAAGTTTGAAAGTTCTCCAGCCTGTGTTGGTTTTGTGTAACTGAAAACGCTTCCGAATAAGCAGTTAGATTATTTTTTTTAATTTTTTTTTTAAATTTTTTTTAATGGACTTTTAAGAAGCTGTAAAAGCTGAGAAACCTCAGTAACTCCTGCTTGGGTTTATTTTCCTTCTACAGAAAAAGGGGAGGAAAGGGAAAAAAAGCTAGAAAATAGGCTGTTTAAGAGTGGCTTTTTTAAAAAATATCTCGCTGCTGCTGTGACCGGAAGGTTGGGGGGGGGGGGAAGGGGGGGGCTGTGGGGCTGGGGGCGGTGGGAGGATGTTCCTCCTCCTGTCACCTCCCTGGTCCCCGCTCAGGTGGCAGCGGGGAGGTGACAGCCCCCTGGATGGCTCCGGGGAGCAGCAGTCAGTCCGACTGACATTCTGATAACGTTCTCCAAAAAGCGCTGTGGGTTTGTTTGGTTTTTTTTTTTCCCCTCAACTTATCCCCTTCGGAAAAAAATAAATCTATTTTTAAAGATATAGAATAGTTTGGGTTTTTTTGAGCCCCGAAGGTTTTTTGTCCATTTCTGCCTCATCTGCTCTTAGAAAAATGTACAAAGTCTGACTGTTCCTCGCGTTTTAACCCTTTGCAGCGTCTCCTCAGCTTCTGCTGCCGAGTTCTGAGACTCCAGGAGAGTTTCTCTGTGAACAAACTGCTTCCAGGGGGTTGTTCCTGCCGGACTCCTGGTTATTCTCATTTCCCCCACCCCAAGGGTAACTACTTTTTCTTGCTGGCAGAGGATCAGTGTTTATGCTCGATAAATCATGACGTATCATGGCTCCTCTTTTCAGTTGCTCGCTGTGAGTGATGGTGCAATCCCCAAACACAAATGGTGTGAATTTAGTGTTATTCTGTGACTTTTCTACTGGGGAGGGGGGAGGACAGCCCGAGAGGCTCTTTTTATTTTCCTTTTTTTAAAGAAAGATCTTTAAAGTTCAAAAGAACTTTAAAGTTAAGACCAAGAAATATGATCTTTTTGCTTTTAACTTTGGAATTATGTCAATAAATGTAATTTTAGTGGATGCTCCTTGGGCCGGTGTGGGATGGGAGCGTGTCGCTCCAGGTAAGGAGTTTCCAATCATCATAAGGAACTGGCATCGTTTTCAGGGAGCATCACGCTCCAAGTGCTGGAAAACTGTTTTTTCCTGTAAGCCCTGAGGGCCCGCGGTGGCTCCGATGGAAAGCGCGTGTCACCCCGGTGTCGGGCAGGTTTAATTGCGGCTAATCCCGATTAAACCTGGTCGTCATTCCCGGCGGTGAATGGCGTGTGGAGTTACGCTGTTGGTATTGACCCGTTGGCTTCCATCCTCGTCCGACACCGACCGGTAAAGCTTGAAACCAGAGCGGTGCTGATCACCTGGAGGGATGCAAAATGAGTTTTTGCGAAGTTGGAGCTGGTAAATGGACCTGGAACCAGCACCTTTTCTGGAGCTGTAACTTAGAAATGGGGAAATAAATATTCAGTAAATTTTATATTTTCTGTGAGACTTTTGAAGGTGTCGGCTTTGAAAAGCAAGGAAGGATGAGAAGAACGTGCTAAAATAATGGAATATTATCAAGCAGCTGAGAGCGGGTTGGTGCCCTGTAGGGCTAAGAACGGAGTGAAGTTCGGAGACGAAACGGTGCAAGGCTGGGAATTCAAGTGTTGATGGTCTTTAAAGCCAAGTTTTTCACGTGGTCAGGGATTCGCTGAGCCTAATTGCGTTGGTTTCGTGGGTGTTTGTTGGTAAAGAAGGAAAACGGGAACTGGATAAAGGAAGAGATCTTGTCGCTGTCTTGAGTCAGGTGGAGGTAACCACAGGCAGGATGGATTAGGTGCTGGTCAATACTGGGTTTACTGGGGTTTTTGTTAACAAACAGGACCTGGAGATTGTTTTCAGGTGAATGTGACTCTTGAGAGAAACTCTCGGAGGAACATAAAAGTGCTTGGAAATAAACCAACCTCAGTCCATAACCCGGGGCTGCGTTGCCCAGAGGTTTCCAGCTCCGTTTGTGGTTGGGAACGCGGGTGTCTGTCCGTCAGGAGACTGTTAAGTGCCGTCACTTTGCATCGGGTGGGTTTAACCTGAGGTGGGACCGTGCACCGGGGTGGTGTTTTGAGGAACAAACGGGTGATTTGAACACCCTCGGGGGACCCATGGGCGCCGGCAGCGCCGTGAACGTGGACATGGTTCCATCTCTCAAGTTTCTCCCGTAGTTTTACTAAACAGGGCTTGACTCCTGATGTTCCCACATCCCTTTGGAAGAGCTGCTTCGGGCCGTGCGGTGGGTTCCCTGCCCCTCTGAATGAAGTCACATCTCCTGGTGTTGTGACACCGGTTGGAAGCGGGATACGGACACCGTGACCCCGGGAGGAGCCGCAGGAGCCACGGGTGGGTTTCTCTAGTTCCATTTTGGTGACTCCTCAAGGCGTATAATCCCACCCTGGGCTCCCAAGGGCCTCGCTGCAAGCATCCTTCCGGGAAAGGCAACGAAATCCCGTGTTTTCTGATGATTTACCCCGCGGAGGTGCAAGGCCGAGTTCGTTTGTCAGCGCTGAAACGTGCGGCCGTCCCTTGTAGAGACTTGTGGAGCCGAGAGCGTTTGCCCTCCAGCCTGATCTCTCGGTGGGTGTGATAAAACAGCGGATACGCTTCGAGGAACCGCCGAGGGAAGTACAGGCAGCGTTTTTAACGGAGGGGTGAAAAAAAGGGTGGAAAAAGGGGATTTCACATTTGTTAGCCTGGATCTAAGAGGAACTGCTGGAAGTGCCAGCAGTGGCTCTCCGCTCCCAGCGTCCCAGTGCAGATGGAACTGGTTGGTTGCCAGCCGTTAGTCACGGGGCACACCTACTTTGGAAGAGTAGCCCGTGGCTTCAGAGAAGTAATTATTTTCTAACAGCCCTGTGGGGCACGAGCAATTCAGCTTGTGGAGGACAAGGAAGGGCTTGCTCCAGAATGCTTTAGTTTAAAAAAAATTGTGTGCATACGAGCTGCAGCTGGTGACGACTTGACTGGAATTTAATTTGTCCGGGGCATTGTTCGTTACGGGCGTCGTGGAAGAGATGAGCTTCTGGAGGCTGAAACAATTGCTGCCCTGCCAGAGCTTCTGTGGCTAATTGCGATGGAAGTGGGACCACGCGAGCGGCGGTGGGCAGCCCTTCAGCTGGTGCGGGGAAGGAGCTGAACTCCCAGTTTTTGGTAGATTTTAGCCCTTCGTCTTGTAGACCCGCTTGCAGCCATGAAGGGCTCTGTGTGTGGGGGGGACCTCGGGGTGAGCCCCCCGGGAGCAGCCCTCGCCGAGCCCCGGGGCTCACCGCGGGTCAGCGTGAGGCTTGAAGAAGTCAGCGCTTCTGAGTGATCACAAAATTCTTCTTTCTCTGATTGCTAATTAGACAGTTAACATTCTTTGCCTTATTATCCCACCCTCGGCTTTTCTTTCTGGGGATCTGGGCTGAGGCTTCTCCCAGGGAGCAGTTAACTCTTCATCCCCTGGCTCTGAACCCAGCCCGCTCTCCCGGTGCGTGTTTGTGAAAGGTAATTGTGGTGCCGACGTGCGAAAACCGAAGTGATGCGCTCTAGATGTAACGTTTTTTTTGCGAGGAGTAGAATCAGAGAAAGGTTTAGGTTGGAGTATGGATATTGACTCAATGCTACATCACATTTTGCTATTTCTTTTGGCTTCTGGCTATTTCTGGGGACGGTCCCAGCACAGGCCGGCGGTGGCTGCCACTTCGGAAGGGCTTCGGAGCCAGTCTGTCACCGGAGGCGAGGGTCTTGTCAGGAGAAAGGAGAAAGGGAATAGGTGTTTTCCCTCTTGCTGGGGGAAGAATAGCTTTGTGGTAGCCCAGGTGAGACTGTTTTTGCCCGGTCCAGCAGGGCAGTGACTTTAATTTCATGTTAATAGTCGCAGCAACTCCATGGATTATCTGTAAGAAGAGCCTGTTAATGCAAGGAGACCCTGGCTTTGCTGGAGAGGGTTCCTCACCCTCTTCCAAAACTTCTTTAAAATAATCCATGGTTTGTTTGTTTATTTATTTACTTATTTTTTTTAAAAAGTCTGCAAAATGCAGTTCTTGTGTTATCTGGAAATAGTTCTCACCTTCGGAATCGTATTGTTCGGAGAGGCACAGGGCTGAAAATAGCAGGCGCTGCCATAGGCCGGGGCTGGAGCGAGTGGTGGTGTCAGTCATGGGAACATAAATCCAATTCCACCTGCAGATGAGCATTCCCGAAATAGAAGAGGGTTGTCAACTAACAGAGGAGATGTATTGTGTGTGCATCTCTTCGGAGCGCTGCCGCTGCGCTCCCTTCGCGCTGCATTGAGGGGGGGGGGAATAATTAAATTAAAAGTTGCTGTGGTTTCGCTGTAGCTCGAGAGAGTAACCACTTCCTACTCTCTTCAGTAAATAACGGCCGGGAGAGGTTGTTTGGCTAAAAACTGTGTGTGCTCTTGTTTTGTAGGTGAAATACAATCTGTCTGCGGGCAAAACGCCCTGATTAAAAAGCCCGTTGCTCCCTGGTTTTTTCGGAGGGCAGTTGTGGGAGCCTGGGGAAGGTGGGAACCTCTCGGGGGTCAGGAGGGTCCCTGGGGGAAGGCTGGTGGAGGGGCAGGAAAGCTCGTCTCAGGCTTTACCAAAGCTGCCTGCTAACGGGGTAGGAAATTCGTTAACGCCCTGAGCCGAGGGAGGGACTGAAGGCTGGCAGGAGCCTTGCCGCTGCTGGAGGGAATACATTTCTGTGCCTTTCTGAATTTTTCGCCGCGAGGATCCTGGTGAATGCTCCTGAGGCATTTCCAGCTCAAAGTTCTCCCCCGCGCAGGCGTTTTCCCTCTAGTTTGAGAAGCCAAAGAGTCCCTGGTGCAGCTGCTTTTCTTATAGGAGTTTCAGGAATCTGCATTTAACCATTTTTTTTCCTTGATTTAATCGTGTCACTCTTGAAACTGTTGTCCCCTGCGTAAATAAAGCCTCCCTCCTCCGTGTTTCCCGTGTGCAGGCTGCTGCCACGTGCTGGAATTAGGGGTTCAGATTCCCGCGGGACTGATGGTATCGAGCAAACCCAGGTGCTGGTGCCCGTGGATGGGGTTTTGGAGCGCCCAGCAGAGCACTACTCCTGTTGGGAAGGTGTCCAAATGCTACTTGATTTATTATTTTTAGGTGCACACGAGGTAAAAAATGAATCAAATGCAGTATTTTTTTTAATTACTGCAGAAGGGCTCTGTGTTTCTCTCCACCTTTCTCTTGTTGGCCGCTTGCTGGGAATGATACTGCACTGTGAATTCCCCTTCCTCCAAACCCCAGAAACGAGGGACCTGCTGGCTTTTATTTTATTAAAAATAAAATAGAATGGCTGGGTGGGAAGAAGGATGGTCCTGGACGCTTTCCACTTAATCCTGTAACAGTATTTGAGAGGGTTTCATCCACATCTGCTGGATTTGTTCTGCTTAGTGTTGGCTGATACGTGAGCTTGCGTCCGACCAGAAGTATTTCCTCTTCCAAGTGCTGGTAGCACTGGGAATCATAAATTGTAGAATTCTTAAAGCATTTTTTTCTTTTTTTACATTTTAAAATCCTAGGCGCTTCACCCTGGGGCCGGCGTAGTTATGTAGATCAAACCTAAGTGAGATTATCAAAGTAAAAAGCCATTTTCACTAGCAGTGTTTAATTTTCTCTAAGAAAAAGAGAGGATGATGAGAGTTGACAGTGCTCTGCATTCCGATACCTTCCTCCCAGGATAACAGCATTACCCTAATTAGCACCCTAATTCAGAGGTGGTTGTGGGACTAGTTGTTGGAGTAGAAAGTTAAGGAGCGGGTGAAGCTGTTACATGGGGGAATTCTTGTCCCTAAAGCCTGTGTCTGTTTCCCTTGGAGCGTAGGAAACGAGCAGGATAAAGAATTCGGGGAGCGGGGCGCTTGCTGGCAGCCTCGTCGCCAAGCGCTCTGCTCAAGGATGATGAATGTCCTGGAAAAGATCGGTTTCCGAAGTGAGAGCTCATCAGTTCGTGACCTCTTTCACCCTCGCTCCGAGAGCTGGCGAGAACCTCTCCGCAGAGGTGGATTTGCACGTTCCTTTGCACAACCAGATTTACAGAAGGTTCAGCTCTAATCCCTTGCTGTAAATATTATTGGTTTGCTTTCCGGGTTTATGTGACACTGAAACAGATCTCCTCAGGAGTGGGCTTTCGGTGGCGTTCGAAGGCTTTTTCTACCGATGGTGGTTGATCTTACGCAGTTTGTTCTTGCACTGGAGGCTCCCTGAGATGCTGGAGTGAGGATGACCATCCTGCTGCTCGTAGGTGCTGGGATGAGGGTTGGAATCTTGTTGCCAGAAGCTCAGCTTTGCTCTCGGGGTGCCGTTGACTCCTGCTGTCGTCTTCTGGGTGATATGAACCGTACTTAGTGTTTCAGCAGCAGAAGGAACGTCACCCTGAGCTCCTGCTGGAGCCGGTCCATCATGGGGGACGCAGATTGAGATGCTCTTCATTAATCCCAATGGCCAGGCAACAACTTGCTTTGAAATTCAAATATATATTGGGTATATTGGTATGGTTCTGGCTGTTCCGTGGCTGCGGGTGAAGGGGTGATGTTCCCGGTGGGGGCAGAGACAGAGCAGTCGTGATGCTCTGTCTCTGGGACAGCAGAGTTCAACAACTTCCCAGGTCTCTCCTGCAGATTTTTAGGAGCATCAACATGATTATAACAAGGCAGCTGAGATATTTTTTTTCCAACAGCAGATTAGTAGGGAAGCAAACTATTGCTGCTTAAGAAGCTTTCCATAAAAGATACCAAAAAAAGGGGCAAAGTCTTATTCAGATACCTCTTTCTAAATACGTTTGTTTTTTTTTTAAAAAAAGGCCTATTTGTGTGGTGCTCTCAAGCACAGCAAAGCTTAGTTATGTGAGTAGTTTGCTATAAATACAGGGGCTGGGGATTAAGAACAAACGGTGAACGGCTCCGTTAAAAACCAACGCGCATAACATCTCGTTTTGTGGAGCCGTCTGGTAATCCTCACTAATTTCATTTCATATTTCAGAGTGTGAAGCCGTGTGTTGGCAGCGTTGCCGTTTTGTGGCCTGGCGGTGCGGGGACAGTGCGGTGCCGCGTTCCATGGGCTTTTGTCCTTGTGTCTGTGGAAGGACGCCGGGTCCTGCGGGAGATGGCGGGTCCTGCGGAGGCGGCAGGGAGCACCACGCGTGGGGCTGGGAGCCAGCCCTGGGGTTGCTGCCTGACAAACAGGGCCATGTTTTGGCTTCAGGAAGTGAAGAGAGATATGGTTGCTGACGTGATGCTGCCTTTTTCAGGGTCTTCTGGACTTTTTTTTTATTTTTTTTTTACACAAATTTGTTTAGAACCTGTCTTTGAATGCTAGCTCTAATTCAACAGGGGTTTTTTTTTTGGCAGGGGGTAAAGTGATAAACCTTTCCTTTTGAAAGGAAGGGTTTAGTGAGGGTGATGCAGGTGGCAGTTCTGATGTGGGCTTTCTCCGTGCCATCCATGGAGTCGACATACCTCTGGCAGCGAAGAAAAAGAACAGTTTATATCAACTTTAAAGCGGTCTGGCTTCATTCGGTTTTATTTCCCGTGTTATCTTGTCAGGTTCCAGCTGCAGCAGCCTCCCCTGTGCTCGCTCACGGCTCTGGCTTTGGGGGCCGGATGGGGAGACCCCTCCTGGACGGAGGGTCAGGGACCCTCGTGTCTCTTGGGCAGCTGAAGGGTTCTGCTTTCCACCGTTTTCTCTGGATTTCAGCCCAGAGAGTAGGGTCGGTAGGAAAGGGAACAATCGTCGCTCTGTTTCAGTTCGCCGGCTGGTGGATGCTGATGCCTCGTGGGCTGGACTGGAGGGGGTTTAGCGGGTGTCCTAAGGCAGCAGAATTCTTGGAAGGGGGAGAGGAGCTGATGTTTCACGTGTCATCATCGTGGTGGCCGGTGGAGGCTTTGTCTGGCAGGTCCCAGCCGCTGCTAATGCTCAGGAGCTGCAGGTGGGAGCCGGAGCAGCCGTGCCCATGCCATGCCCATGCCCAGAGCCCATCCGTCCCCACCAGGCAGGTAGCATCAGCCATCTCTTCCACGGGGCAGACGTTCCATACGGCCAGCGGGTGGCTAATGCCCCTCCGTCCCATCTCAGGCTCTCGGGGGGGACTCCCCGAGGTGCTGCTTTAATGCAGAAGAGGCTCCTCAGGTGGACGTTGGGGTTGGTTTGCCCTCGCAGCCTCACCAGGCAAGCCAGGGGTATTTTTAAATTTTAAGTTTGCACCTTTCAGACTAGGTAGCTCTGCAGTCCGTGTGGCAGCGAGCTCCCAACGCCGCTTCTCATCTTTAATGGCAGCAGCAGCAGCTTAAAATGCCCTGATGTGTGTGAGAACGTCTGATCTCGCTGCCCGGAGCCCGCCGGAGCGACCGCTCTCGCTGTTCGGATGAGAGAGAGAGAGAGAGAGAGAGGTTTGAAGAACAAACAGATGACTCTTCCTAATTGTGATTTATATTGTTTCCTGCGAAGCTGTCCCCTCGGCAGGGGAAACACGGGAGAGCCATAACAGGAACAAGCAAACATCCCGCGCTTCCTGGTGACTGCGAGGACTCTGCTGGCTTGAAATGCATCACGGCCTCGCTCTGTCGCTAACTGGCTTTTATCTAGGGTGTTTTTTACTGTTAATGATTAGACATGAAACAGTTCCCTCTGGAAACGAGCTCTTGCCCTCGCAGAGCTTTGCAGCATCTGGTTCGGTGCCGTTGCCATGAAAACAGGCCGAGCACCCGCAGCAGCCCCGTTATCGCCCGCTGGCCCCTTCCGACACCAGCCGGGGTCACCCGATGGGTTTTTAGGGCTCCTTAAAGGAAACCTGAGCTTGCAAAAGCTTTACCTAAAAATAATAACATTTGTATTCGATCCTGCTTTGGCAGGGGAGTAGATGATCTCTAGAAGGTCCCTTCCAACTCCAACAATTCCGTGATTCCGTATTCTCCGTTCCCTTTGTGCTTTCTTCCATGAAATGCTCGAGAATGAATAGGATGTTTCTCTTTTAATAGCTGGGGAGGGTTTCATCTGGGTCCAGCCCTGGGGGGGGTTTCTCCTTGCGGGGGCGGGCTGTTGGGGAAGCGGAGGTGACTGCCTGTCATCACGAATTAAATATTCCAGTCCTATCTGGAGCCTGGGACACAGTGCAGTGTAAACAGAAATGCGAGGAGGATATTTACCCTTAAGTCGATGACAAATCTTGCCGGAGCCAGGGTTTGGTGGAGCCAGGGTTTGGTGGAGCCAGGGTTTGGTGGAGCCAGGGTTTGGTGGAGCCAGGGTTTGGTTTTATCAGAGGTGTTTTCAAAGGTGTAAATTAAACACAGCGAAGGTTGCTGAAGAAAGGTTTATTAGTGAATCGCGGCTCTGTGATGGGGTCCTGGGCACGCCCCTGCCTCGGGTTCTGTTCTGTACGTTGTGTTTTAAAAAAAAAGCCAAGACCAAAAAAAAACCCTGTTGGGGTTTAAAATTTGCGTGGCTGCGTGTGAGGGTGTCGCTGGGGCTGTGACGGGGACAAGGGATTTGGGGTCTGTGCACAGCCACTTCTGTGTCCCATCATTGTCACTCGGGGTGTTGATGGGGCCCGAGCTCCTCGGGTCCTGCCTGGGGAACCCGTACCAAAGATTTCCCTGGTTTTCTTCTGCTTCTTGTGGGATGGGTCCAAATTCCGCATTTTCTTTTCGCAGATTTCATTATCTGCCGCTTGACAAAGGAATATAATGCAGCAATTTTCCTCACCTAAATAGTGACTCTGAATGACTCTGTTTCCAGCTCCCCTTTACCTTGTACTTAATTTAAGTGTGTGGGCTTTTTAATTTGATCGTTGTGGGGAGGAACAGAAAATGAAATGCTGCAGATATGCCTTCCCCTTCCCTTTCTTTAGTTAAATCTGTCTCTGTCATTCCTTTTCTCCTCGACTTCCATGAGCTGCTCCATGAGCTATTTTTCTCTAGTTTCTTTTGTTGTAGCTTCTCCATCGCAGCCTTTAGAAATATCTAATGCACGTATGTGACTGCTTCCCTGCCTTCCCGGCAGCGTTGTTGTCAGCGTATGACAAATACCATGTGATTGATGGCTGACTAAGCATTGGGAATATTTCTTCATTCTTTGTGTGCCTAATGAGGTTTTTTTTTTGTGGGTTTTTTTTTTTATTTTTTTCCTGGTGCGTAGGGAGGGTGGGCGACAGCTCTCGTGCCGATGGAGCCATCTTCAGACTGGGATATGAAATTGCATTTACTGCAGGCAGGAACCGGCCTTAACGCTGGCCCCGACCCTCGCAGAGTCACCGAATCCCCGTGACGTGTCCCTCGTACTTAACGGGGTGACTCGGGAGAGTGCTGCGATGGCCAAGTCCAGCCTGGTTTCATGCAGGGAGGAAATAGCGCCTGTGTCTGTCAGGGTAAAAAGGGTCTTTGTAGCCATATGGCTACTGCGTCTGCCTTCATTACAGCAAAAAAGAAAAAAAAAAAAAAAAAAAGGAAAAAGTGTGAGGTGCTTCAGCTGGCTGGATCAAAGCCTGGCGCTCAGGGCGGCAGGGATTCCCTGCAGGAACGTTTTAATTGCTGAAAACTCTCTCTGTTTCCTTTTTCAGGAGAACTGTCCTTTTTTGAGCCAGAGAGCGAGGTGCCTTTGAGCTGAAGAAGGTGGCGTGAAGGCTCTGCCCAGGTACGTTTCCGCAGCAGGACGCCACACAGCCCCCCCTGCCAGACCCTCTCTCCTGCCTCCCAGTTAATTCTCCACACCTTTCTATCCTTGATTGCCCAAACCGGGGATATGTGAGGAGGTGAGTAGTGTCAGTGTGCTGGCACCACGCTCAGAGCCCCCTCAGAGACACTTTGACCAAGGTAAGTGTCCAAAATTACCCCGAGGTCCCACAGAAAGCCAAGGTCTGGCTGTTGCCTGTGGGTTGAAATGCTTATTCTGAATTACGTTCTTTTTCTGTGGTGATTGTTACCGTATCACGGTATCGCTGCTCATTCAACGTTATCATATTCCCCTGGTAGACGCAGCTCCTCTCCACACTGCATTACCCACCGAACAATCCCAGGTCAAAAGATTGAAGTTTGGATGGGATGATATAAAGGTACCTTCAAGGTTATTAGTTAAAACTGACCTACCTTAAGAGCAGCTCTTCCAAAAGGCGCTCACGCTTCCTTCCTCAGAGCAATACATCCGGCAGGGGAGCGTTAGCAGGGTTGCTGGTCGCCTCTGCCTGCTGGTCGCTTTTGGGCAGAAATTACTCGTTAAGAGACGCCAACAGCGTGTTGGTTGGTGCTGGGTGTCCTGCGGCGGGTCTGGCTCTGGAGTCCCCAAGAGAGGGCAGTGTGTCCCTGGCAGCCGCACCGCGCAGCAGAGGACCAGCAGCCTCTCCAGAAGGCTGAGAGCACAAGTCCTTGAAACCCTTTGAAATGACTAATTGACTGGCAGGCTCGTTAGCAAATGTCTTCGGAGCTGTGTCTCACCCTGTGAGCGTCGGTCCTTTCCCCAGGCTCCGGCAGGGACGCGGCAGCGCTTCCTCTTGCCTCACTTTCCTAAAAAAACGTCCCCTCTCTGTCCCACTTGCGTCATTTTGCCCTAGTTTTTTGCACTTGGCGTCTCCTCCAAGAGGGGAACGATGTTCATGGGATCAGCTGTGAGTCAGAGTCAACCGGAGACTTAATTCAAAACATAAGGAACTGGGGAGAAAAACAAAAAAAAAAAAAAAAAGGGAAACTCAGGGAGGTTGTTATATTGTAGTATTTTGCCTTAGGGCTCCAAACAGGCCACGCTTATGCCCGTCTCCGTCTCAAAAGCAAAGCTTTGTTGAATAAAGAGGCAGATTTTTATTGAAGTACAAAAGCACCCATCTCTTCTCAGCCCAGGCTGCCTTTTTTTTTTTCCCCTTTTTAAGCCGTTTCTGCAGCAGGGCCTGAGGACGAGGAGTCGCTGCTGGGTTTGGGCTTCTCTTTTTCAGGACCCGTTTGTGAACCCTTTTCGTTTCCTTCAGCTCTGAACAACCAGCTGCCGCTCGGGGCTCTCTCACCCCGAACTCTTCATTAGGAAGCTGGGTTTTTTTAATGCTGTCGGGTTTTTTTCAGTTCCTGAAGTTACCTGAAGGCACCTTTATTGGTGACTTATGTCCTGCAGAGACACTCTGCCCTGGCAATCGCTGATGTAGCGAGAGCACCTTCTTCCCCAGGGTTCGTTAAGGCGTTTAGGTTTTTTTTTACTAATTGCCTGTATAAAATTGCTGGGTAGCCCCCGGAAGAGAGGGCGCTTGCGTAACGTGAAAGCACATTGAAATAACCTCCAAAGTTGCTGTGAGAGGGAACCGTATCCCAGGAGAAACATCCACGTTTCAAACTATTAACCTTGAGGCTAAATCCTTCCTCGGGATGTTTTTCTTCTTTCCCTTCTCACTTTCTGTAAGGGCAGAACGAGGTGAATTTTACCCACCGGGAGGATCCCCTCCCTGGGGGGTGCTTTAGTGCCAGATTAGAAGAATCGCTGGTTTGTCATTATTTTTTTTTGGGGGGGAGGTGGGTGTTTTTAGTGATTTGAAGTCAAAAACCTGTTAGTGAGTCTTACTTTTGCTGGCACCGTTCCCGAGTCGGTGGAGCAGCCTATGAAAATAGCTGTACTTTACGCCGTTCAGCTGCTGGGCGTAATATTTAAAAGCAAATGCCTGCGCGCTTTTATGATGGCACTTTAAGAATGACAAACCTCAGCGTCCCATCTGTGTGTGGCTCCGGTATTTCCAGCGTAATGAATTCTCCTTTGCCGCTTCAGCGGGATCCTCTTTCACCTCCTCTTCCTGTTTCAAGCAGTTGTTGAGTTGGTGTACATTTTAAAATTCCTCCAATTTTTAGGAGGTTGTCAGCGCCATAAAAGACCTTCTTGTGTAGCTCACTTGCCCGGCAGAGCCTCTGAGCTAATCGAATTCCCTTAAACCTAAGCATCCCTGGAGTAAAGTGGTGTATTGTCCCTGGGTTCATCTGTTTGTAACAGCTGGAGGCATTTGCTAAAACTGGAAGGGGTTGATTTTTTTTTTTTTTTAAGGAATAAACTTTTTCTGTAAGCAAATAATTTTTGCTATTCTTAATCTTTCCTCTAAAGGGAGGAAAAGGTGATTTTTGTGGATGAAAGCGAGTTGGAAAGTCCAGAAACAAATCCAGCGTATCTCCCAGCAAACGGTGCCTGTTGCTACGGCACATTTTTGTTCCATTAGTATTTGTGCATTTTTAAATTCGATTTTCCAAACAGCTTCAGGAAATTGGCATCCCAGAAGTAAAAGTTTTAAAAATAGCTCTGTTGTTGCTGAAATAAGCCCTGTTATTTCCATGGAGCCCTGTCCTGAGTGTATTCCGGGCTCTCCCGAACCTTGGAAGTGTTGAACGAGATGCTGCAAAACGGAGTTGGAACCCCAAATATTTACCCAGGAATGAGTTTGTCCCGTTTCTTTAAAGAATGAACTCCGGCAAGCGGAGCGCTGCTGCCTGCAAGGTTTATTTTGAACTTTTCCCTCTTTTTGTTCAGAGGCAAAACAAGGAATTGAGCAGGAATGTGTGGTTGTGCAGTAACTGCCCTTCTGGACCCCCGACCTGCGCAGGGACCGCTCTGCTTGGGAAGGGGATCGCGACGCTGGGGTCCCACGCTGCTCCTCCTCCACCTCTGCTCCTCTGCCTTCCCCCCATGAGCATTTCAGGCATTTCACGCTTAAATTCATTATAAATTAGTCTTTTTAGTTTTGTGGTTTTTTTGTTTGTTTTTTTTTTCCCCAGGGCTGGGTTCCTGTTGCACCTTCCCCCAGGTGAAATCTCTTGCTCCTAGATGGGCCCAAGGGGACCCAAGTTCTTCTTGGCTCCAAGGGGTGCTGGGCCCCCCTTTGGGCTGATGGCCAGGGTGCTGGGCCCCCTTTGGGCTGATGGCCAGGGTGCCGGGCTGCTCTCTGTCCCCCAGCACCGCTTCCCACGGCTCTCCTTGCACACCCCAAAGGCTCCGAGCTTCACAGGAGCAGCTGCTGCCCAGACTTTGCCTTTAAAGTGACTTCAGTCCCCCCCCTTAAAGGGATGTAAAGTGACAAGTGTGGTGGCGCGGGACCTGTCAGATGGTTTCTGCGGCGTTGGAGCTTGAAGCGCGGATCCCTTGAGGTGTGCAGCGCCGCAGGACGCAGGGAAGCGTCCCCTCCAAGCCTTCCCTTTTTAGGACTTAAAAAAAAAAAAACGTTCCAGAGCAAGTCGCCAGAACAGAACTTCCCAGCGACTTGACAATTAGGGATTTGCTTCCAAAAGCAAATGTGCCCTGGCTGCGGCAGCTGTTCCTTAGCAAAAACCCTGGGCCGCGCGCTGGAAAACGGCAGGGGTTTGTACGGACCAGGGGAAAAACAATCTGCTCATCCCTTGGAGGAGTTAACGGGGAAAAGTTCTGCTTTACAAGCTCTCTCTCTCTTTACCGTGGATATTTAGCACGGGTTGTCCAAATGCGATTGTTTGATAATGAACTGCTATTTATAAGTGTGTATTTTTAGAGACATGATGAAGTTTACCGCTGGCCCAAGACGTTTTGCCTCTCGTTAAGAGTAGTAAATCACAGAATTAAACCCGGCGCCGGTTCTCCCATTAAGATTATTTAATTTTGAGTGTGGTCCAAGCAACTTCACCTTCAGCCGTGGTTTTCTCTCCTTTTAACTCCACTAGTGCCTCGGCGCTGGGGGAACCCGAAGGTCTGGCATGGGTCTGCGCCCCACTTGCCCATGGTGAGAAGACACAGCGGGTCGTTACCACAGCGGGTCGTTACCTCATGTAATTACAGCCCTGCTCTGAATCACAGCCTCGTGCGGGGCGTGGGTTCGTTATCCCTGGGTCAGCAGTACCTGCCAGCGATGCTTTAATTGAGCGCTGGGGTACGGAGTGTCACAGTCCCCACCTTCCTCCATCAGGGGGATCCATCAGGCATCTTAAGAGGAGCCTTTTCCTATTTGACAGCGTCATTTTCCATGAGCTGTTCCGTGTTATCTAACGGCGCTGGACGGGGTGGCATCGTCCTCGAGGCTGGGGAGGCCACGAGGAGCTCCCTCCACCCCCGCGCTGGGATGCGTCACCCGGCTCTTAACGGAGCGGGCTTCTCTTCTGGATCGGGAATGCCGAGGCTGGGCTGCAGGAATACTGTGCTGACTGGCTCTATTTTGTCTAAAGCGCTTGAAACCTTTGAGCTCTGATGGCAAAACGAGCCGGCTGCAGGACGGAGTGAGTCTTTGGAGCCTGTGCAAATGCAGCTTTTTCTAGTTCGTGCTTTAAAACCCCAAGTTGGGTTGTCAAGACCGTTGACATCGACCTGAATCTGCCAAGGCGATGGGCTCGGGGTCTCGTTCACCAAATAAATGCAGCATCTTTGACTTTTACGCTTTGCCGCGTATTCAAGCATCCTTTAAAAACCCTAAGGACTGGCGGCACACCCAGCAGCCGCTCGCTGCAGGAGGAGGAGGCTTTGAATCCTCTGTCCCTGAGTTCGCTCTGATCTTCTCGTAGAACTTTTTTCATTAATCACAGTTGGAATAGTCAATGGCATCGGCTGCCTGCCCCGCTCTGTGATCTGCCGGATCTGGGAGAGTCGGAGGGAAGTCAAATGAGTTCCTGCTGCCGGTGAGCCGGACCGATGCCGCTGGAAAGGCTCTTTTTGGGGAGAGCCTCCCACGGCGTTCCTGCACCGCGGGGTTCCTGGTGGGCTGGAATTCATGATCCGGCTTCCTTCGAGCTGTGCCCCGACTCCGAGGGAACGTTGGCAGCTGCCGGCTCCGGCCCGGAGGAGATGCTTTGCGTTACCAACTGCTGCTGCTTCCAGGGAGCTGGGACAGGAATTCCCCCCCCCGCGCTGCTCACACCCCCCTCCAGGTATCCCTTAAACTGCTGCTGCTTTCACCGCTTGCGTGTTGGCAGAGCGGGACTGAGCAAGGGCTTGTGGCCCACACCGTCCACAGGACGCAGGTCAAGAAGGGCCAAATAGAGGTTTATTTTCCCAAACCCCTTCGGTGTGCCACATTCCTGGCATTTTATGGCTGGATGGGGCTTTGAGCAACCTGCTCTACTGGGAGGTGTCCCTGCCCAGGGCAGGGGGCTTGGAACAAGATGATCTTTAAGGTCCCTTCCAACTCTAACCATTCTATGATTTTAGCGGTTTTAATGGGAACGGTGGAGCCGCTCCGGGCCTCGCATGGCGTCTTTGAGGTGTTTTGCCGGGGCCGTGTTGCCGGCCAGCGCTGGTGTGCAATATCTGCCGGGAGGAAATTGCAGCCTCTTATCGGCCGGGGTGGGAAACGGCGCGAGCGGGAGATAGGGCAGTGTCTGCCGGGAGCCCTTGGCTGTCCCTGCGCCGAGGTATGTGCTAAATAGCGAACGTACTTAACGTACTGGGGGCCGGCTGAGTGAGGGGGACACCTTTCTCCAGCTGGGAAGCGCCGGCCGCCGTCGCCTGATGAATGTCAGCAGGAGCTCGGCCAGTTAATTTTAATTTACCTCCTTGGCTCTCGCCGGCCTTGGTTTGGGTGTCAGGCACGAGGAGCGTGCGCGGTGGCGCTGCCGGGGGTGGTGGCGGTGGTGGTGGTTACCTTTGCACTGGGGGGGAAGCGTGGAAGGAAGGAGGGGGGCAGAGTTTATTCCAGCACGCTGAGGTCAGGCTTGTTTTCCCTCTCCGAGCAGGAACAGATCAGCCCCTGGAGTCGGATCCCGCCACTCTGTCAACAGAGGGCTGGTTTCTGCGGAAAGCCAAAGACGGTGTTGTGTTGATCTGGAAAGTCCTGGGGTTGTTTTGTTCTTGTTCTTGTTCTTTTTTTCTTTTTTTTTTTTTTTTTCCCCCTACTGCAAACTGTTCCTTGTGCGTTAACTTCTAGTTCAAAAGTCTGATGTTGTTGTTCATCGGGTGCAGTTTGAGGGCTCCGTGGAGCTGGGGTGATGGGGAACCGGAGGAGCCGGGGTGAGAGGCTGCTCCCACGGATCTGGACTCCAGCAGCCTTCCAGTCCCTCAAGGGGCTCCAGGAAAGCTGGGGAGGGACTCTGGATCAGGGAGGGGAGCCATAGGAGGAGGGGGAAGGTTTGACACTGAAAGAGGGGAGATGGAGCTGAGATGTGGGGAAGAACTTCTTTGGTGTGAGGGTGGTGAGAGCCTGGCCCAGGTTGCCCCGAGAAGCTGTGGTTGCCCCATCCCTGGAGGGGTTCAAGGCCAGGTTGGAGGGGGCTTGGAGCAACCTGCTCTGGTGGGAGCAAAAAAAAAAAAAGCCATCAAGCGCATTGACAAAGTTCAAGGAAGAACAATACAAATAAGAATAAAGAGTGTGTGTGTTGTCATTTCAGGTCGTCACTTCAGTTACAGCTTCAAGGCTTTGTTTAGTCAAAAGGAAGGTTTGATTTTTGGGTGGCTTCTCTGTGATTGAGGCCTCGAGCTCTCTCCTGCAGCTCGGAGGCGGTGGCCGACGCGGCAGCTCAGCATTTATCAGCTCTCACAGAGCACCAGAGGCACTCCAGCAACTGCACGTACTTCTCGGGGCCAAGCGAATTGCTATTTCAATCTGCCTGCAATTTCGAAGCCGTAATTATTTTCTCATGCCATGAAATCACGTAGAGCTGGAAGGGTCGGGAGGCGATGGGGTGGGGGCTGCAGCTGAAGGCTGGCTCAGCACAGCCCCTGATTTACAGGGGCAAGTTCATCGTTTTCAGCAATGAGCAGGGTATCGGGGCGGCGATCTTCATTCCTTTCCCGTGTTCTTGAGGGCATTTTTACCCGCAGGACCTTTGGGTGCCGCTTTCCCAGCTCTGCAGTCCCGTGCGTGCTCCTCTCCTGTCCCCTGGGCTGTATTTTGGGAGGGCTGTGCCACTTGCTCGACACAATGCCCTGAATTTTTATCCCTTTGAGTTTCTTACTGAATTCTGAGGGGGGAATCGGGCAGCCCTGTGCTGCGGTAGCAGGAATGATCGCAACGAGCCAGGCCCCGGCATTTGCTATTTGGGGCCGTGAGGAAGGCTCGGGCTCTTCTCCACCTTCCCTCCCCATATGGGGCAGGTATATAATATGATATGGGTGAGAATTGCTGTTCTCAAAAAAAAAAAAAAAATTAAATATTGATTTTAAAATGATTGTTTTGGCAAGAGGGCTCTTCCTCACCCTTTGATTTACTGAAACCTGGGGAAGAGGGAGGTGAAAGGGGCAAAGGCAAACCACGGCCTAAAGCCCAGCGGAGAGTAAATGACGTAGGTTTTACTCCTTTAAAAAAAAAAAAAAGTAAGTTGTTTGTGTTCAGCCAGTAAGTGGAGAAAACAAGCAGGGTTGGATTTCAGCTCCCATGGGTTCCTGGAACCAATCCCTCGGAGCTGAGCAGGGGGGGACGGGGCTGACGGAGGAGGGTTGAGCAATGTCCTACTGGGAAGCGGGAAGGAGCATCCTGACATGTGAGAAAGCTGAGCATGACTTGGGTTTTCTCAGGGTGTTTTTAATACTTTCTTAAGGCCAGCTCATTCCTAGACCGTGTGTTTGTGTGTGTGTGTGTGCTTGTTTCTTGAAAACTGTGCTTGCCAGGATGTCTGTGTTCCGCCAGAGGACTTTGGCTTCTTTGCTAAAACACTGTTATATGGCATTTTCCCCCAAAACCACCTCTCCCACCACGGGGGACTTTATGCTCAACATCCGTTGACTCTAATCCAGAAATTAGACTGCAGTGAAATCGAGAGCAGAAAATATTTAAGTGAACTCTCGCTTGAAGCTTTATTTCTCTCCAGGTTCCGATGGCACACGTTCAGCGTCTCAAATACACGGGGTGACCTCCAGGTCACGCGTGTTAGTTATAAAAGCAAATAAAAATGAGTTCCCCGTCAAAAGATGTGCTTGGAATCACTGTAAAATTCAAACAAGTCGATGTTTATTTCAAAATGTACCTGGGACATTGAGTTCTTTGGAAAATTGATATCAGTAAAACAACTGCAGCGAAGGCGGTACCTGCCTTATTGCCCTAATTATTGAAGTTAATATTGTGGTGATAAAATTGCAGTCGATGGAGTAAAATATACTATATTCTGAATTATAACTTCATTTGTAGTGCCCCGTCTATTTAGTGTATCAGTGATGGATTTCCTGAATCCCTGTTTCCTTTCCAGAGGGACTCAGACCCGGGATCCCCGGCCTCACGCGCGCCCTGCGAGACGGCAGCCGGAACTGCTCCAGCGCAGTAAGAAGGTGAGCAAGAGCAACTCTGCCCGCAGGGAAACTCGCCGTGTCGTTCCGTCGTTTCATTTTTCCTTCCGTTGACAGTTAAGTTTTACCTGTTACGGTGGGGAAACGCCGTAGCAGATGCCACCACGGTGGTGTTTGCCCGGCTGCGGTGGCCGCGCCTCTGATGCGACTCCGGGTGCTCCTGCTGCTCGGAGACAAAGGCTGGCCATTACTGGCTGCCCACGCGGAGCCACGTTCCGCTCGTTTATGTAACAGTAATCCACCTCCTTAATTAGGCAAGGAGATCTCTAGATTCCGAAGACGACGTGTCCCTCTTAGTCAGAAGGCGTGAGGTGTGTGTGGGAGCCAGGGGAAGGCTTTAACTGCTCGAGCTGCGCGATAGGAGTTTGGTTTCCTTTTTTATCCAGCCTTTGCTGGGACATGTGTACGTGTGTACGTGTTCCCCCGTGTGTACGTGTTTCCCCGTGGCACACGGAGAGCAGGTGCTGCAAACCATGGGGTTTTCGTTCTGTGTAATAGCGGGTTTGCTCGGTAGTGGAATACCAGGTGCTGTGAACGTCGGGTCTTCTCCTCGCCCTCTGAGCAGGACGGTCAAGGCAGAGGCAGGAGATCCCAGCGCCTGATTTAAGGTGCGTCCCTCACTTATCCTGCCCCCTTCTCTCTCACCTTTGCCTTCGCGTTGATCCCACTGAAGCTGTTACTTTCTGGAAATCCGTGACAAGGCAAAACCGTAACGATTTCTGTCCGTTCTGCTGAGGACAGCTCTTGTGAATCACTTTGTGTTCCATTAAAATGATTAAATCATCGGTTCCAATCTTCCCTACACAAACAGTCAACACCACACCATTGTCTGGTAGTGTTGACTAACAAATCCTGGGATTAGTAATCTCCAGCTAATGAAGCAGCGCGGTGATTAAAGCCTCATGACTTTTCTACAGAAGAAATAAGTTCAATATCAGTTGTGCTCTTTTAAATTGCTTTGTGTGATCTCAGAGCACAGAATCAATCAGCAGCGTTGGTCTAACAGTTTTGGACCGGTTTGTCCATTTTGTTGATATTTTTCCCTGTGTGCCCCAAATACAGTATTTAACTTTGATTTAAACGGGAATGACGCCTATAGCTGTAGTTTCTCACCTACCAAGCCTCGCTGGATAAAGGAGATGGGCCACGTTGGACGGGTAAACTCTAGTGTCCTTGGAGGAAGTCATGGGTTTGGTCTCCTCCAGCGTCCTGGAAGCAGCATTTCACCAGCCCGTTTCCACTGCTTCCTTTTCTAAAATACTTCCTGCAGTTTTTAACACACCTTTTTCTTCCACGGTCTCAAACCTCGCACGGACGGCAGTTCCGTGGCACCATGCTCCACGGTTGGGTCTGGCCACATCCCCTTTGTCCATCCTTGCCCTGCCTGCCACCAGATGCCAACTCTTGAGTGCAGCTGCTTATATGAAATACTTAGAAATCTTTTCAGAGGCTTTAAAGGAATGATCTCTGCTGCTGCTTGGAACGCTCAGTAGCTGAAAGTTTCCCAGCGGGGTACGGGCTGTGAGTGTTGGTGTCGCCTTTCTCTGGTCTCTCCCATCTTCGCAGGGTAATATTTGGCCCGAGTGTTTTCCATGAAGCCTCAGAAGCCCCTTGGTGCATCAGCAAGTCCTTTTGTGAAATCCTATATTTCCCATCCCGCATGTGAAATACCAGCAAGGTAAAGGAACTCGGGCTCGGTGAGACGACAGACCCCGCGCCCAGAGTAGAGGATCTTGCTGACATCCCGCTGTTGTCCTGGGGATGGATTATCTTTAGATCAAGGGTGCTGGGTTTCAAAGCAGAGCACAGGAGCGTGTCGCTGGCTTCTATTAGTGCAGGCCTTGGGACTGAAGGGGCAGGAGGCTGAGGGTGTGTTTCCCCCCTTTTCAGGAGGTGTTTGACATCCCCCTCGGGGATTTGGGGACAAGCGGGTCGGGCTGGTCCTGCTTTGGGACAGATCTGCTGCCGTCTCTTGGGGGAGCTGAGATCTGCGTGACTCCCAACCCAGTGGTTCTGTGTTCCCGTGTGTGTCACAGCAAGGCTTTTTGGAGGTGGAAGCGGTGGCTACGTGTCCACCTTTGTGCCTTATGGGTGTCTTATCTTCTAAAAACCCAGTTCGGTGGGAAAAGCTGCCTGCAGTGAGTCTGTCTGAGCTGCAGAGGTCTCTGTTAAGCCACACTTCAGCCTTTGGATTATTTTGAAATTGGAAAGCTGTTGTTAGGCGGCGGCCTTTTCTCATTAAGTAACGTCTATACATTTTAATAAAATACTGTCACGCCACCAGTGCTTTAACTGCAGCTCCAGCGCGGTCCAGCAGCACAGCGGAGGGGGGCACAGAGGGGACACCAGTCCTTCCAGCTCTCCCTGCAGCTCTTGGAGGACTCAGCCAGGGTTTGTGAGGAAGAAGAGGAGGAGGATGGCTTTTCTGGCGGCCTTCAGTACTGAGCCCAGCTGTACAGAGGAGGATGATGATGGCTTTTCTGGCCACCCTCAGTGCTGAGCCCAGCTCTGCAGAGCATCCCCGGTCCGGAGATGCCCACAAGAAGTGAGGTGGCCGTCCCCGCGGTGGGTGACGGCAGATGGCAGCACCCTGCCCTGCGCCGGCTGTTATTTCTGGCCAGGAGATTCCACCGGTCCCCTGGATTCAACACCACAGTCTAGACTTACTGACAGATGGGATTCTTCCCCCGTTAGGTAAGCAAGACGTAGACGCCCATTATGCAAATTCCCAGCCAGAGTGTCCCTCTGTAACATTTTTCAAATTGGCTAAATAAGGTGCTGTTTCATACCAAAATTTGTAGGGAGGCTTTTGGGTGGCTTTCAGCCGCTTTGCCCTCTAGGCAGGATTTTTTTATTTTTTTTTTCCCCTTGAAGATCTCTAATCAGCACAACCCGGGTGTTTTTTTTGCCCTCAGCAGCTGTTCCAGCTGTGGATCGGCAGGGGAAGGCCAGCTGCATAAAGAGCTACCACTGTTCAAATCAAAAACATGAGGGCCAGAAGCTCTCGTCCCTGTCCCTGCAGGGCTGTCCCTACAGGCATCTCTGTGGATTCTGTGAAATACAACCTCACTGCACAGACTCGGCGTGTGTGTGTTGGTTTCTGGGCACCGTGAAGTGTTCATCCCGGGGGGAGAATAGTTAGAGGGGACCCGTCGGGCTGGTGGAGGTGTTGCCCACCTCAGTGGCTCCTGTGACTCAGGCCCTTCGTGCCCGCGGCTGAAGGAGGTGGGAATCGATCGTGACTGAGTGTCCAGAGCGGCTGGAAATGTCTTTGGTGTTTTGACTCTTTTCTTTTTCTTTTTTTTTTTTTTTTTTTTAAGATAAATTAAACGAACCTTTCAGGCCTGATAACCGCTGTCGTGCTCCTGCAGCTGTGGACCAGGGGAGGCTCTTGTCGTGTCCTTGGTGCAGGAGCACTAATTTCCGAGCGCTTGGTATTTCTGCCCGTGTTTTATACTGTGGTTCTGCAGCAGCTCCCTGTCCTTCTGGAGTCGCTTCAGTCTCTCCAAGCCTCGGAGCACAGGGTTTGACACCCGTGGCCGGGAAGAGGTGGCTGGAAGGCTTTAACGAGGCGCTGCTTGGGCTCAGGGGCTGGCAGGCCACCAAGAAGGCGGGTTTTCGAATCGCCGTCCGTACCGCGCGGGGATCGCGGCTCTTCTCCGGAAAACATTGGAAGGCTTCCTAGTCTTGAACTCGCTGCGCGGGCACGTGATTTTCTGGGAATTAGCTTGAACGCGCTGCAGAAGGGTTCCGAAGTACCTACGTGCACTAATATTAGATAATGGAAAAAACAAGTTACGGCGGGGGGTGGGTTCTCTCAGTTTTCTTCACGGTGGCCCTTCAGCCGGCCCTGGTGGCCTCTCTGTGCCGGAGCTGCCAGCTTTGATGATGCTTCTGCTCCTTACCTAAAAGGGGGAAAAAAAGTCTGTATTTTTTTTTAAATTGCGACGTTACTCCTGTTCTACTGAGCGTTGTTTGTTTTGGGGCATAGTTAATGCTTTAAATAATTTATTTGGCTATTTTCAGGGGAAACAATAACACGCTGTACCCTGCGGTGGCTGCAAAGCTGCAATGTTCTGGCTGATGTTGACAGCCAGGGCAAGGACTTTGTCCTCTGCTGCCCGGACTCTCCCTTCCCGTCATGTGGGCCGTGATCCCGTGGGAATCGGGGTCCTTCAGCCTCCTCTGCAGCCCCCTGTTACTGGGGGGGACACACACACACTTGCGATACCATCTCCCATCGGCCGCTTCCCAGTGCCTCTGTGCTCGGGGTGTAACCTGCAGGAGTTAAACCCGGCAGCGTTATACGAACCAGCCCCGGCGCTCTCTCATTTTGAAAGTGTATTTTAACATTTCTGCTCCCCGATGGGAGATAATGAGAAGGGGGGGGGGAGTGGGGGTGAGCATTGCTGAGTCAGTTCTTACTGGCGCTGGTTTTCTGTCCTTCCTGCCCTCCCACACGCTCCACCTGCGCATCCAGATACCCTTCAGCGGCCACAGCCCCCGGGGGCTTTCCTCCCAGCGGCACACAGAGCCGGGTTTCCCATTTTCCCACCCGGGATAACAATTTAGGGATTTGGAAGAGCCGTGGCCGGGGAGGGCTGGAGAGCTGGGAAGGAAAAAAGGGGCTCCCTGAAGTTTGGGCAAGTCGCTGCTCGGTCCTGCCTCTGCCAAAGTGGCAAAGGGCCAGGGTAATTAAATCAGCCTTTCCTTTGAAACACTGAAATTCTGGGGAAATGGGAATATATCCTTACGGCCGCCGCAGAGCTGGGGTTTCCTTGTCCGAGGGTGTTGTGTGCGCGATGCTGCTCTGCTGGCCCAGGAGCCGGCCGAGCTGGTCACGCGCGGCAAACCCCAGGTGTGTCCCGGTGTGCGAGATGCTGAGGGGCATTCAAAGCGTTCCCCATCGCTGTTTGACGATGTCGGGATGGTGGCATCTACGGCGCAGGTCACCTAAATATCAGATTTGGGGTGGTTTTCCAGAAAACGGCGGTGCTGCAGCCCCGCTCCCGGTGTCACACGCAGCCGGGGAGCCCCGGAGCTGGCCTGGGCTAAACCGGGTTCATCCGCCTTGTAATAAATTCTTTGAAGTTTCGAGCTGCATAAGCACTTTTCTATCGATGCGCAAAAAATGCTTACTGGGATTTTTAAACTAAACCTTTTTATTTTTCTGGTGAGATAGGAAGCCCTGGGTGCGGGCTGGTTGGAAGAGCAGTTCAGTCCTGTGTGAACTTGTAGACGAGCCGGGAGGGGGAAAAGGGATCTGTCCTGCTGGGAAGCTGGGTCTGTTTGAAATGCAGATGGCTGAGAGGGTGCAGGGGATTTAGGTGATGAATCCAACCGCCAATTGATTCTGTAATTGATTTGTAGCTTTCTAGTGTGAAAGCCCTCAATCTCTTATCTGAATCTCCTCGAATTTGCGCTTTCAAGTTGCGGAACAAGGGTTTGCACAGGCACATTGTCATTAAACAGGTTTGCTTGTTCTTTATCTAGGGTTTTTTTTTTTTTTTCTAAGAATAGATATATGTAAAAGTGCCGAAACAGCAGTAACTTCACCTATTTCCAGCTGGTTCCCCCCCCCCCAGCGCAGGGTGCAGATACTCTCGCTGCGTCTGGACGGGCTCGCATTCCTCAGCCCTGAGGCCAGCATTCCTCTGCTCCCCTGCACCACCTCATTTGTTTAGTATTTGTTTAAATTCTGAAGCCCAGAACTGTCTCCAGATCGCTTCAGCTCCCAGACACCTTTATTAGCTGTGTACCTACAGCCCCCACCGCCCCCGGGCGATTTAAATCTCGGTCGTGCTTATTAAAATGAAATGGATATTGGCAGCTTTGAGTTGCCGGTTGCTGTAGTTCACGGGAATTCATCTGGAATCCCCAGATGCCATTTGACTGAGTAAAGGCAGTTACACTTTGCTTCTTGGGCACTCGGCTATTTCGGTTACAAATCGGAAAGGAAAGTTGCTTTTTATAAGTCCTGATGGCAGCTTGGCCTGGAGAAATCGCCTCTGTTTTGGGTTTCTCCTTCCCCTCTCCCTGTACACGGAAGCTCATCCGTGAGCTGCTCTTTCCTTACGATTCAGCTTTTCTGCCAGTCCAGCCCAGAGAGACTCCAGTGTTACTGGTGCAGAAGTGTCTACTAAGAGCCAAATTACTCAGCAATTAGTCTGGGTGCTCCTAAGCCCGATGTGCATCTCTGCTTCCGACCTATTGCTTTCCTCAGCTTGATTTATGACGGGGAACTATTTGATGGAAACGAACAGTCCAGGTGCCCTGGGTCAGAACAACCTGGTCAGACCAACCGGCCCCAAAACACTGATAATTCACCCGATTCCTCAGTGCCTTTGACAGATTTTGAGCTTAGTTCAGCTCCAACCCAGGCTGGAGGCACCGAGGCAGCAGGGTTGGAATTCTCCATCTTCTTAAAACTAGCCATAAGTTGTTTTTTTTTTTATTAATCTGGACTTTCTGCGTCGCTACCAGGACGTGGCCAGGGCCGTAAATCATTGATCGGGAAGGAACAGGGCACCCCCCGTGCAAACAAACGGAGAACCTGAACTTTCCTTGGAAGCCTCCCGTTATATTCCCGTCGCCTGATGGTGAAAGGGAATCGATTGGGAAGCCACCAGCAGGTCTCTGACCGCTCGCAGCCAGAGGTTGGGCAAAGCCCGGTTTAACCGTCGTGCATCGTCTGTGCCAGGAGCTGCTTCAGCCCCCGGCTCCCGGGACTCCCCTTTGCCCCTCGGGGCCGAGGGGACGCTTTATTTTCCTCGGCACATCTCATACGTGGTTGGGTGTTCCTGCAGATACTCCCCGGCCCGGGGACGGCTTTGCTTCTGTACAAAAATACCTGCTAAGAATAACTTTGCGGAGCATCTGGAGCGGAACACACAAACCCCTCAGTAACACGAGGACGGGCGCTTTCATCCAAGAAATTTCCTTATAAAGCATTACTGGGGCCGGGGAGCTCTGCCAACAGGAGCGGCCGCGCTGCCAGTAATTTCTCTCCTTTTCCTTTCCCCGTTGCAATAAAATCGGTGCCAGCGTCACACCCACCGCCCCGCGACCCGTGCACCCTCAAAAACCCACAATATATGGATTTTTATTATTTTTTTTCCCCTGTGACGTTGAAACCGGGGCCGGGGAGAGGGGCCGTTCTGCACGACAGTCCCCAGGGGCACCTTCTGCCCATTTTCATCCCGCTGCCGCCAGCCCCCGAGACAAAAGGAGCAGCACTTGCCCCTGCTCACTGGTTTTGGCGTGGAAAAAACACAAACGCATGAGTCACGTAAAGCGCTGGTTGGAGCCTCTGCAAACCATCCTCCTCTTCTCAATTTCTCTTCTGTTCTTGAAGGAGAGTGGCGAAAAATTAACTGCTTGGTTTTGCAGGGCAGCAGCTAAACGTCCAAAGGGATCTCCAAGCTCTAGAAGAAACCTCTTTCCTTTCTTCTGAGCTGTTGCACTTGGACCGGTCAGCACAAAAACGCTTCGAAAAGCCTTCATCCCAGCAGGCTCCCACTGGTGCCATGATGGAGCTGGTGGGGTCGGCTTCGGGAAGCTCGGATCTGAGACCGAGCGAAGCCCCTCACGCTTTGGCGCAAGGAATAAGTATTTTGGGGCTGTCCCCAAGAAGCCCCGTTTCCCTTTAAACACAGAGCAGATTAGCTCAGAAGGCAGAAATTCAGGTTTTTGGGCTCGTACCCTCCAGGGCTTGATCTTCTGCAGCCCCGATGGGGCCGTCCCTCTCCCGCGCTGGGGGGGAGATGGCTCTGATGCAGGGCTGGGGGCTTTTGTGTCGTGGCTGCAGCCGTAGAGGGAAAATTGCTCCTCTTCGGTAGCAAAACCTCGTGTTCAGCAGAAAATGGTGACTCCCTCCGCAGACGCGTTCTGCGGGCGTTTGAGATAAGCTGTAACTCAAACCTTCGGGGTGCCTCGAGCAGGGTTTCGCGTTGGTTACCTCCCTGCTAAGGATGAAGGTATCTCACAAAATACTGAGTGGGGTTTTTTTTTTTTGGGTTTGGGTTTGTTTTTTTTTTTTTTTTTAAACGCTTTGAAATGATCTCAGCACTTTTTGGGGTGTCATGTGAGGTCTGGCAACAGATGATCCGCGGAGGAATAATAGTTAACTTCTGCTTTGTGCGAAGGATTTCTTTGGGTTTGCTGCCGGCCCTTGTGCAAGCACATTTACAGCTTTATCAGCACCGACGGGAATCCTGTCTCCTCCCTGACAAATGCTGTTTTCTGTCTGTGTCTCGGTGCTTTGTCAGGTTTTACAGGGGCCTGGCGGGAGGTTGTTTTCCCCGGCTCCTGCAGGAACCTGGGGCCGCAGCCGCAGGGTCTGTGGTTTCCCCTCGAGCTTCTCCTTGCTCATCGCTCGCCGTGTAGCACCGAAACAGAGGGTGAGAGTGACTTACTCAGAGAACCCACTTATTTTTTAAACTACGGCGTGTGTCTCTGCAGAACCGGCCGTGACTCTTCTCCGAGGCAGGAATTAAAGCCACCTTTGATGGGGAATGCTGTGATCTTGGAAAAAGGCTGGACAAAATCGGGCTGCCCTGCTGCCTTCCTGGGATTCCTGCTCAGACTCAGCCTGAAGTTGTGCCCTGGCTCTAGTAGTGCTCCTATTTTTATATTTTTTTTTTAAAAAAACACTTCTAAATGCAGCAGCCCCTGCTCAAAGTTGAATTGCATTTGAAACAGGACAGGACTTACAGTTCTCCACTTTTAATTTGAGCTCAACAAGGTGCTCAGAGCATTTTCTTAGATGCTCATCCAACACCGCTTAGTGCCACCTGATTTTTCAGAAGGTCCCTCTCGCCTCCCTGGGCTCACACCTGAGTTACCGTGTTTTTCCCCGCAGTCTGTAATTTGTCGGCGGTGACCGTTCTTTGATCTCTCTTCTCTTCACCTCTTCTGCCCACGAAATCACAAACCAGGTTTCCTTCCCTCCTGTGTGCTCGAAACGCTTTTCTAAGAATTCAATTTCTGCAGCATGTGCAAAAGTCCTCTGCGTTTCTCATCAGCCCCGATCAGCAGCGTGCAGCCAGGCAAGGGAGGATTTGAGATCGCGGCACTCTTGGTGCGTGACTTCTTCAGTATAATTGAGATAATCCCAGTTTAGTATGTCAAAAAAAAAGATCTGGGGCACCGTCCCCGTTCTCTCTCCCCAGTGGCCTTGTTCAGATTTCAGTCTCCGAAGAGGTGCCTTGAGATGCTGTGATTGTTTGTAACCTGGGTTGGTTTTTTTCCAGTTTTCTCTTTTCCTTATACTTCTTGACACCTTCAGTGTCTCTGGGGAGACCTTAGAGCCCCTTCCAGTCCCTCAAGGGGCTCCAGGAAAGCTGGGGAGGGACTCTGGATCAGGGAGGGGAGCGATGGGACGAGGGGGAAGGGTTTGACACTGAAAGAGGGGAGATTGAGATGAGATGTGGGGAAGGAATTCTTTGCTGTGAGGGTGGTGAGAGCCTGGCCCAGGTTGCCCAGAGAAGCTGTGGCTGCCCCATCCCTGGAGGGGTTCAAGGCCAGGTTGGAGGGGGCTTGGAGCAACCTGGTGTGGTGGGAGGTGTCCCTGCCCGGGGCAGGGGGGGGAACTGAGGGTCCCTTCCAACTCTTAACCATTCCATGAAAGTTTGTGCCTCGGGAACTGGAGGCCTTTATAGGGCCATGAGTTTTGGGCACCCTGAAGCAATGTGTGCAGCCCTTCGGGGGGCACAGTCACGGACCTCTGGGAGACCAGAAGGATGGAGAGGGTGCCCCCTGGGAGCACTGAGTACATTATGCCCATTAATAGCACCCGCTTTTCTTGCTGCCTCAAAGCCGGCACGTCAATCCATGGATATCTTGTTATTTGGCTGAATCGTGGAAAAGGGAGAGGGGAGAAGTGCTGCAGGGGTTCAGTGTCCAAGGATAAGGTCTGTCTCCCTCATCTCCCGTGCTTAGCATGAACGAGTGCAGGGCTGGGAGAGTGTGATCAGCACCAAAAATCTGTTACGGCTGGAAGTGATCTGAACTGCTTGAGATGGATCTGAACCACTTGAGATGCGATTGCAGCGGAGGAGAGGCTGTACGCATCGCCTGGGGATACGCACAGGGTATTATTTTTTTTGCTGGTGGGACCCCTTGCCTTCCCATCGCTCTCAGACCTGGTGCTTCCTTTGGTCTGTCTGTCTTGGTATGGATGTTGCTATTCCTTCCTCAAATGAGTTGACACCTCTTTTGTTTTCACTGGTTTTGGGGAAGCGACTTCTCCTTTCCCACAGTCAGGTGCGGGATTTCACAGCTGCCGGCTCCAGAACAGGTTTCTGCCCAGTTGCCGTTTGAGCATCGCATCTGGGAAACGCATTGCTGGGTAAGAATGGCTGGAAACAGGGTTCGTGGGCCTAATTAGTTTGATTTAAGGAGCCTGGTTGGTTTTGGAGAGCCTGGACCTTGGGAAAAAAGGGTAGTGATGGTTCCTCAGGGACCCTGAAAGGCGGCGGGATGGAGGGTGAGCTGAGAGCTCGGGATGAGTTGGGATAAACTGGACTAAACTGGAGGGTGGGAACGGCTGCTCCGTTGCTTTTGTGCCAAAACAAGGCTGGGAGTCTCCTCGAGGGAAATAAGATGGCTCAGGGCCAGGCTTGACCCTTGGATGGGGAAGAGCCGGGATGTGCTCACGGGCCGTTCCCGTGGCCGGGGCCGTGCGAGCCGTGGTCCCCGCATCGAGCGGGAAAGCCCTGGGCATCTGAAGACACACAGGTCTGTTCCCAAGAGTGGTTACTCCGGGAAGCATGAGCCTGAAAGGATTAATGGCAAACAGAGGTGCTATTTACGTGGTTCCAAGCAGAGGGAGGGGAAAGAAATAAATAGGAAAAGCCTCTGAAGTGGAGCCGTTGGTGCAGCCGGGTTCAGCGCCAGGGCTGGCTGCCTCCACTCCGCACCAGCGCCTCCATCCACAGGCGCTTGGCTTGGATGGGCTTCCAGAAAGGGCCTGAGAAACGGCTTTTTGCCGTGGCCGTGTGTGTGGCTCCTGCTGCCCCCCGTGGAGCCCTGGGCTCCCGCTGGCTGGCTCCGGGTGCAAAGAGGAACACGGCAGGAGCCGGGAGCTCCAGTCCTGCTCTGATGCTGAAGGGGAATGTGAGCAGCAGCTTAATTCAACAAATCAGTATTTGAGTTTTGCCTTCAAACTTTTTTCATACTCGGGCTGTTTGTGTGGATGATTTTGGGTGGAAAGCTGAGGAGTTAGTCGCATCTTAGGCAGCTTTTTCCTCTTCTGGAGCTGATAAAAGTACATTTTTATGTCTGAAGAACTCTCTCAGTAGCTTTTCAGAAGCCAGTACTGGTCTGGCCTGTGTTGATCGGGGTGTCTGCGGGTCATTTCACAAGAACCAGGAATATAATGATTTAGGGAGCCCCTGCAAACCGCCCTGTGTTTACCCTCTGAGCTGCTGCATCTGGAAGTTGCATTTTTGGGTGTGCAGGCTCTGTCCTGCCCCCGTCGCCTGCGCTGGGGCCGGGTGAGCCGGGACACGCTGTGAAATCCCGCTGCCGCCCGTGGGAAGGAGGGTTCGGGACCAGCTCTGCCTGGGGCAGCCCCTCAGGCCCTTCACCTTCCCAAAGGAAAAGGAGTTTAAGGAGTTCCCGGCTGGGAAGGAGCTGAAGACGGGGCCGGGTGGGAGGTGACCAGCAACACCTCAGTTGTTTGTTTCTTGTAATGAGTTTCCCACGTTGTTAACAAGGCCATAAATTAGATGGGGAGCTCCCTTTTCCACGGTCCAGAAATATCTTTAAGTCTCTTCACGGAGATTGATTTTGTTGCCAGAATACACAAAGGCATCTGTGTGTTGCTGTGAGTTCAGCAGAGCCGGGGCCCTTCCTCTTCGCAAAAGAAGTTGTTGGGCTGGATGTGTTATTAAGATAAATTTATAATGATTTTGCCATTGAGAAGCCCACTCCTGAGGTCTCTGCAGGCACGTAGCTCCGCCTGCTTTGGCGAGTGTCCCGTTTAGAGACTTACTCTGGAACTGCAAATTTGGTGTGAGTTGTTTTGTGCGTTCCCGGAGAGGTGGTGGGACCCACAAACATCCAGCGCACCTCGAATTCTCCAGCCTCGAAGCTGTTGTGCAAGAAGGTGTCCTGTGAGCGCGGGCGCCGGAGAAATCCCCAGCTCCAGGTGAGGGAGAGCAACCACGAGGCTCCCGTGTTCCACCTTGCCTTGAGCCGAGGGTCCAGCGAGCCCCACAAGCCCCAAGCAGCTGATCCATTTATCATAATTATTAATTATTTGGAAAGGAAAATGAGGAGAACTCGGGGGGGGTTACTTCTGGCGGCGCGATGCTGTACAACCTGCTGCGTGACTCGAGCGAGCGACATTCCTGGGTCTGCCTCTTTTAAACTGTGACGAAGGCTTAACTCCGGTGCTTTTAATTAAGAGTTGTTTGCATTCATCAATGCAGGGTGCAGACGGGCAGGCGCGGGCCGTGTCCTCCTCACGGGCACTCGGCCCAGCAGGTCACGTTCCATCCCAGCGAGACCCAGTTGCAGCCCAGTTGCAGCCCAGCCACGTGGTGAGTTGGTTCTGCTCAAGTTCGTGGCCACGTTTGGTGCATCTCGCCTCACCGGGGCCGTGATGGACCTGGGGAGGTGATGACCATGTTCTGGGTGCAGACCTGCCACGTACGAACCTTCCGTGTTGGAGGAATCTCTCACTGCACTGGGCTCCATCAAACTCACTCGCCTTTGGGAAAAAAAAAAAAGCTATTTGACTTTTTTTTTTGGCTGCTACTGAATCTGCCTCAGGGCTGATGCTGATCCCAGGTAGTGCTGGTTTTCCCCAAATAAAAGCCATAGAACCTTAGTCATAGAATCACAGAATGGTTTGGGTGGGAAGGGACCTTAAAGCCCCCCCCCAGTGCCACCCCCTGCCCTGGGCAGGGACACCTCCCACCAGACCAGGTCGCTCCAAGCCCCCTCCAGCCTGGCCTTGAACCCCTCCAGGGATGGGGCAGCCACAGCTTCTCTGGGCAACCTGGGCCAGGCTCTCACCACCCTCACAGCAAAGAATTTTTTCCCAGACACGCTGGTTTCCAGGCATCCCGGAAAGTGCATGGATCTGCGATGTCTCGCAAACGCCTCCGTCGGGAGCAGCGGGAGTGAGCTCTGGGTGGTTCAGGGCAGGGCAGAAGAGGCTGACCTCGTTTGTGTCTTAATCGCACCCTCGGAATCATTACGAACCCCTCCTGGACCAATCGGACCAGGACCTAACAATCCCAGGACACCCGGCCGGGGAATCGGGTGCAGTTTCTGATCAAACACTTGGCACTTCCTGAAAAACAACAACCTTTTCCAGAGCTAAATCTCTAAAGGAAAGTGTTTTCATCCTCTTCTGTGTTTTTAAGGCTTAAATCACTTAAAGACGAGCTTATGTCTATTTTATCCATCATTCCCTTGCCAGCGCACCTAAAATTTAAGAACAATTTAATCATGTTACGTCTAAAAGATAAGCTTTTAATACCTTTTGCCAGAGCAGCGCTTGTGTTTCGGAGGCTGATGCGGGGGCTGCGGAGAACCCAAGGCTGCTGTGGGTGCAGAGGGCGTCTGGACGCGGCAGAGACGGTTCAGCCGGAGGTACCCGACATTCCCCGTCCTCCAACAGTCTGTATTTCATCATCTTTACACGGCATCCGCCGTGTGCCTGACACCCAGCGATGCCCCCGGCCGCCTCCGCCGACCTCGAGCTGCGGGAGATTTAGAAAGTGCGAGTGGATTTCGTGCCCTTTCATGTCAATAAGATAAATATTTTGTTTAGATGCTGGTGGAAGGAGACCATACGCCAGAGGCGTTAGGTTTGCTGGCGAGTAGACGGGGGGGAAGGCGGTACCTGGGGGTGCAGGTGGGTAGAGGAAGATCTACAACTCGCTGCTTTTCGTGGCGGTGCTGCCTCTGGGGTTTATCAGCAGTTTCTCGGTTGCCTTGGCCTTTCCGGCACTCTTGGACCCCCCGCACAGTGGGGGTTAATTATTAATTAATATTAGTATTAATATTCCAGGTTCATATTCCAGCTGTTGGGGCACAGTGAGCGCTCCACAACTGGTTTCCTGTGCTGGAAGGGACAGATGAGAGACTGGTGATAAAGGGAAGAGCCTCAAATCATTTTTTAAGTCCTGGAGCTTTAGAAATCATGAACCCCGTAGCTGTGGTCCAGCTGGGCTGCCCGGGTTCTTGCACGTTTTCCTTCCTCTCCAGGCTGGATCACAGGGATCTCGAGGCTGATGCAGCCGGGGCGCTACGAGGTGTGTGGGCAGAGGTTCACTATTTGTGTTGGAAACTCCTCCTTCGTTTAAACGCATGGCTTCAAAACGCACGACGTGTGAATTCATCTGAATTCTGGGTGATTTAAAAAAAAAAGCCCTCGTGTGAGCAGAGGAGTTCTTGATCCTTAATCCGTGGCGTTTGTGTACGCGGTGCTGTTCTAAGGGTAGGATTCTGCAGAACCAGTTTGTGAGGAGGAACAACTGGGCAGGAGCAAGAACAGGCTGATGCAGAAGGAGCAGGTTCTGCCTCCGGTCAGGACAGTCTGCGCCGCTCCATCCCAAACAGACAGGTTGTACACTTTGAACTGGGTCACTGTGGTTTTTCTGGAGGGTTTTGTTGTTGGGTTGTTGTTTTTTTTTTTTTTTAATATAGATAATAGGATAGTTCTCCAGATGTGCCTGAAAAGAGCATTAAGATCCACCGAGAGCTGCGGTGAGACGGCGACCGCGCCAAAGGTTTATCAGCACCCAAGCCGACGGCTCCTTAACCATGGATAGTTTTATTTAGTGGGATTATTTACGCGCACTGAAGTGTTTCCTTTTATCTGGTTTCATTCTGTTATGGAAAACTGATTCCAAAGCAGTGGTGAGAGCACCTACGGTCGCTGCCGTTTTATTTAAGCTCCTCCAATCCCTTTTCCAAAGCAAAGCTTCTGGTCTCCGAGGTCGAGCTTCCAGCTGGCCTGGGCTCGAGGTCTCTGCTCTGCCCGGGCCACGGGAATATTAATTGCTTCACTTCTGCTGCTCTGGAAAATTAGAAAATCCAGCCCGTGCAATATTGCCGTGCAAAAATAAGTTATATCTTTCCTTTTTCCTCTTTGCGGTATTTGTTGGGGCAGGATTACAGCGAGCACCCCTGGGACAGGCGCCGGTGGGTCCAGGCTGGAGGAGCACCGTGGTTGTTGCCCTTCTGTAAGGCGTGGGGGTTTCCGACCCCGCAGGAGCCGAGGAGTTAACCTGGACCGTGCAAGGACTGGTGTTTATACCCGGAGTCAAGCCAGTGACATTTACCAGGCGCTTACTGGGAGTCAGTGGATGGGGGGTTGTTTGTTTTTTTTTTTTTATTATTTTTTTTTTAGCTGGCTTTGTTCTGCAGGGTTGCTAATATTCCCAAACGGAGTGTGCTTTTATCGGCAGCATCTGTGGTGCAGGCTCTGACTCATGTGCTCTTTGAGTGAGGATGACAAATGGAGAGCGGAGACAAACAACTCCCCGGGATGAGATGAGCCTGCGCCGGGAGGGGGAAGGAGAGAGCGGTCATCTGGGAAGGCATTTCTAATAATTAGGCCCTAATTACTGCCCTCGTGCGGGGAAATCTGGCCTTTTGCTTCTGGAGAAATCGAATTTATACTGCCTTGGAAGCAGAGGAGGGAAAACGAGCGCCGCTGACGCTCGCAGTGGAAGATGCTGCAGATTCTGGGATCCTCGAGGAGCACCGAGGCCCCAGCACCCCTCTAACGCCTCGGGCTCGATGCCGAAAACGCCTCTGGGTGCCCGCAGCCCCCGGGGGCGGTTTGTTGTTGAAAACACCCTGCACATGCTCCTCTGACTCAGCTCCGTGACAGCAGTGGCCTGTCATCCCCCTGCAGCTGCCTCGCGAAGGCACCGCGTGTCCCCTGGCACCGAGCTGGTCAAGGAGCTCGATCGCACTCTTGCCTTTGGCTAATAATAGCCAGGGAATGTTTACACCGCCCCCTCCGCCGCGTTTTCACCTCCTTTCTCAGGTGAAATCCCAGCGATGCGCTTGTCCTGGCTGTAGGCTTTGCACAATTTACAGTGAAATGCAATTTAGCAAGTCGACTCCGGTGACGGACCTGGAAAGCCGTGTGTCCCCAGGAGCGGGGACAGGCAGGGACAGCAAAACAGAGCCCTTTGCCAGGGCCACCTCCTGAGACCTTCTGATGGCCCCTGGTCCCTTGGGCCACTGAAGGCTGGGATTCGCTCTGAGCCGGTTTTGGAAGGGGCTGGTGGAGGAGTCTCCCTACAAACCCCCTGTTCCGCTGCGAAGCTGGGGGGTATCCGGGGGCGAGGAGGAGGAGGATGAAGATGAGGATGGAGGTTGTTCCCCCCAGATGCCTTTCTGGGAAAGAGAAATCCTAATTCTGGCATTTGTTGAAAGGGGATTGCCTGCAGTCATCCTTTTTAGGACTAGATGGTGTGAAATTAAGCTGCCTGGTTTCACTTTGATGTTTCTTTTCATTTTTGCTAGAACGTACTCGTTTTCTCTTAATTTCCCCTATGAAAAGTACTTTTTTTTTTAATTATTCTTTAAGGGAGACCTCTAACTGAAACTGAAATACTGTCTTCAAGAAACAGTGCAACTTTGATCACTAAACTTAAAAGCTGGGAAGGAGCTGGGATTAGTGCTGTGACTTCTGTAGATAAATATTTGCGACTTGAAGAGAAATTAAAGAGGGAATAAACATCTGTCCTTTGATCAGCTCTCCAGCTCATTAAGCTGCTGAAGGCAGGGTCTGGCCCAAGGAGTCAAGGCCGGGAGGGTTCAGGGCATATGAAACAATCACAAATCTCTTCCCCTTGCTGCGGACAGTGTTTTGTTTTTTTTTCCTGCAGTATTTTAATTGTAAGCACAGCGGGACACTTTGGGAACACGTTAAATTACTCAAGGTTTCCTCTAGTCTTAACCCACCCAGAACTTCGGCCGAATGGTCCGAGGTGCCTGGAGCTGTCACTCATTTTGGGTTCAGGGATGAAGTATTTGCTCAAATTTTGGGATTCCGGTCTCTGGTGGACCTGGAAGGTCTGGGTGAGGAGGGAGATGGGTCACGGCTCAGCAGCTGAGTCCTGAGCAGAGTGGATGGAGCTGGATGTGAACCATCAGTGTCCTCCAAACATCCCAGGAGTTTGCTGGACAAACATCTCTGCAGAAGCCGAGTGGCTCCCGCAGCAGCCTGGGTGCCAGCTGGAAATGACTCCAGCAAGTAGGTGCCTTTTCCCACGTGAAAAGGTTTAATTTCAGTTCTGTTTTCACGGCAGCCCTACTGCTCCCGAGCTTTTCTCCCCAGCCCTCACCGGAGGAGACACCAGCAACGCATCCTCGGGGTATCGCGGGACGGAGGGATGGAGAGTGACTGCCGTTCTGCGACCATTCCCACGTGTGCTTGAGGTTTGAGTCCCCAATTCCTGAGACCTCCCAATTCCTGAGACCCCCCCTGGGTCCAACGGCTGGAGGCCAGGGCTGTCGCAGCCTGCAGCCCCCCCCCCCCCCAGCCCTTGGGGAGAGTTCTGCAGAACTTCAGCAGAAAATGAGTTTATCTTGTTTTGGCTCAGAAGTTGTACCTTAATTGCCGCAGTGTTTATCTTGCTGGAAGCGGAGGCCTGAGAAGCAGGACTTGTTTACAATAAACTTACAAATAGCTTTGGGCAGCTACTGTGAGGTTTGAACCCTTCGAGAGGAACGTCTGCTCCGGAGATACCGCAGCAGAGGGTTAAAGCCATTAAAGCAGCCTCTCTCTGCTCCCCCAGCACTTCCCAGATACCTTCAAGGAACTGTAATTTTTGCATTCTGTTCGTGCAGAACTGGCTCTGCCACAATCTGACGGTGCCTCTTCCCTGGCACCACATGCCGTGCGTTAATTTGGAGAGGAACCTGTTGGAGGGAGAGCGCATTGCAGGGCCTTTCATTGCTTTTAATGCTGCAAATGTTCGGCCCCGGCAACTGCAGGTGGCGGTTCTGTCTTCTCGGGCTTCCCCCGGGTGGTGGGGATGGCTCAGCAGGACGCTCCGATGGCTTTTAGGGGCCACCGATGGCTTTTATGGGCCACCGTTGTCGCTGGTGAGCCAGAGCCCCGTCGGGAAGCCCAGCCAGCTCTGCCCGGCCCCTGCGGCCAAGAAGAGCTTCTCCTAATTATCTCAGAGGCTGGATCTGGAGCTCTGGGCTATTCAGGAGCCAAGAGGCTCACACGCAGCTTCAGCTGGTTCTTGCTTTTAGCTCGGGGGCGATGACGTGTCCTTCCAATCCCTTTCTTCGCTTTCTGTAAATCTACTGACCGGGGTTTATTTACTCCCGGAGAATTTGAGCTAAAAGCTCTGCTGTGTAACGGGTTGCAGTTTCTCTACTACTATTCCTGAGCCAAACCTCGCCGCGCTCGGCCCATGGCTCATGGATTTTTGAGCAGGCGTTCTGTCTTCTCGTTGCCGCCGTGAAAGTTGCCAACGGTTTTAGGTCGGCAGCCGGATCCCACCGCGACCCTGGGGGTGGGACGCTGCTCTCGGGTGATGCTCTTTGGGGACGGGGGGGATTTGCCACCAGACGCCTGAAACGTCGGTTCAGAGCAGCTTTTTGAGATGATGCTTCCCACTCTGAGGAGCAATTAGGGCTGGTGTTGATGAAACGGGCAATTTGGTGAGGGGGACGGGACAATAGGAGACTTCCAGGATTCCTGCAAAGCCGGGAATCTACTCTCCCATCCTGAATGCCAGCAACAGGCTGACGGGTCATACAACACTAACAACAATCGTTCAAAACCGCTGTAGGAGCGGTGGGGGGTTTCTTGCTCCGCCGTGGCTGCTCTCAACCCCTTTGAGATGTCAGTTCGTGGAGCCCTGATCGGCTTCTTCGTTTTTTCTGCCTCAAACGGCCCCTGGAAAACTCGTTACCGGAGCCGTTCGACGAGGCTCCTCACACGAAGGGGGGGGCTCTGCCGCACTCTCACCCCTGCACACCCCAGGTGATGCCACGCGCCGTGTGCCCTATCAAAATAAACCCTTTTATTTTTAAAAAGCTGCATTTAAGGCACATTGGCAGAATCTTCAGCCAATCCCTAAATTTGGGGCTGACTTTACTGAATTCCTCAAGGCACGTTACCCCCTCCGCCGGCATCCTCCGGTGCCGGAGCTGGCACTAACGGGCTGGCACCGACTCCTACCCTGGCATTTGGGAAAATGAGACTGTTCCACCGCGGAGCTCGGGGCCGGGCTGATAACGCTGATTCACGGAGTGTTTTATCTCCAGGGGATGCGCGTGTGCTCCCGAGGCTCGGCTGGGGGGGATCTGCAGCACAAACTGAATTTAGAGCCCAGTCTGCCCAGTGAAATTTTGGGAGATGGAACTGGTGGAGGAGCCGGAGGTGCCGCAGCCACCCGTTGGTGGCACCTCGAACGCTCAGCTCCTCTGTCCCCTGCAAGTTGTGCTCAGGTCACTGTAGTATCAGCTGTTCTTTTTCATTAATAGCTTGTTTTATTTTGTTTGCCTCCAGTGTGGGCGGCAGCGTGAGATGTGTCACGAGTCTCCCAGTGCTTTAATGAGTCTCCTCTGCTTTCTCCTCCCTGTCGTCCTGCAGTTACTGCCTTTGTTCTCCCGTGCCTGGGCCGTCCCACGGCTGGGCTGGTCCATACCTACCTCTGGCTGCAGGAACGTGCAAAATTAGTCCATTTTTAAAAAAAATCTAAATGAACCCAGAGCGATCAGAGGAAGCAGAGGACTGTTTGCCACCAGCAGCTCTGCTGCTGTCAGACACGTAAAATTGTCAAGCCTAAGCCATGGCCGGTAAAAACACCGGCTCTGGGCATCAAATTAGTGATAATTGTGGATTTTACTGCTAGAACACCCCATGGTTTTTTAAAAATTTTGCTAATAGTGCTTGAGCCATAAGTGCTGCCTTAACCCCTGATGCTCTTCAGGACAAGTAACTTCTCCTGCCTCCAGCCCGCTCCAAACTGTTCGTTGGGTTGTTTTTTTTTTTTTTCCTTTTTTCACTCCCCGAGAAGCGAGCCAGGAGCGTGTGTGGGGGACACCGTAGCTGAAGAGCAGGAGAAGGTCAGCGAGAGGCTGCTCTCGCCCGTGATCCCTGACCCGCTGAACAGTCAGTTCCTGCACCCGGGACCTTGAGGTGACGGGGTGATGGGAAAACAGGCTGTAAACCAGGCTTTAAAACCAGAGTTTTCTAGGTGAACGTTCATTTTTTTTTTTTTCAGGAATTCGGTCATTTTTCCTCTTTCTCTTCTACTTGAAAAAGAACCCAAAACCACGCAACCACTTTTCCTTCCCTGACAGCTCGGAGGGATTTTCAGGGCTTGTTTTGTCCATCAGTCTGAGAGTGAAACTCGGTGTTTACATCTCCTGAGGACAAATGAGGTCAGAGCGAATGTCATCAGCACCGATTCCTCTAGTTCCTATTTCTGGAAGCATTTCCTTCCACGTTAATAAGTAAAAACAAGCCCATCTTTCCCTTTGCACGACTCGCCGTTGCCCCCGATCAACAGCCTGGTGAGGAGCTCGATGAAACCCCGTCGCCGTCTTCTGTGGTGGCTTTGAATTCGCTTTCTAGTCACCCTGGGCATTTCCCCTGGCGTTTTCAGCCCCGCTCCGCGGGATCTCCGTGCTCTCAGAGGGATGATCTTCTCTCTGCCGGAGCGGGATCTGCCTCATTTCACGCTTAACGTTCGAGCCGCTCCGGGTGGAACGTCTGGAGCATCCCTGAGCCCTGGGAGGAGGAGATGAACGGATGCACGCGCTGGATTCAGGGGCGTTATTAGCCCTCGGTGACTAATCCAGCGCCTTTCATTTCTCTTTGTCATCATATTCTGCAGTCGCTTTTACCTTTTCTTCCCCAAGTATTTCCCGCTCCATAGGAAGTACTGGCTCCGGAGCAGACACGCTGCCTTTTCCTCCATCGATTACCCCCTCGGGGACTCGCAGGTACTAAATGGGGCGGCAGCTCCTCCTTTTTTCCCCACACCGTTGCTAAAGCGTCCTCCTGCCTTGGCCGGCACCGGGAGCTGGCGCGGCAACCTCCAGCTCTGCCCGGACCTCGTGCGAGACGCTTTTCTGAGTAATTCTGAAATTTCACCCCAAAAGTTGTGCCCTCCCGAACAGTTCTGCGCTTGTCTGGTAAAAGCTCTGTCGGGGTGAGCCCAGTTCGGACCAAATGAGTTGGTGCCGGGGTAAAGTGAACTTACTCCCCCCGGTTTGGACTTTATTCTTAACTGTTTGGCAACTTTGGGATGAAAATCTGGGGGTTGAAGTGGCAAAGAGGGTCCTGGCTTTCTGGAGCGACCGAGGTGGGAGCTGAGGGTGCTCCGAGCATCCCGCCGGTCTCTGGTGCAGCATCTCCCTTCGGCACTTCCCAGAACATTAAATTCCCAGAAGGAATATCTTACAGCAGCTGGAATGATCCTCTTTAAAATCATTTCATCTCTTAGGAGTCTTTTAAAGTACCTTGTGGATTTCCAAGCAAAAATCCCGTGAGAGATACTCCTCAGTCGACCCGTCCCATGCTGCAGTCAGATGCGGAGGGGATTTTTCTTGCCCCTTTTCACCCCAAAACCTCACACCCCCCCCGCATGCGGTGGGAAGGGGAGCTCGTATGCGTGGTCCGGGTTCCTCGGGGCCGGAGGAGGCGGCAGCGCGATTCCCTGGCTTCATATGGGACTGGATCCCGGCCACCCGCTGGAGGAGGAGGAGGAGGAGGAGGAGACGTACGATGCCAAGGATGATACTTGCTCTGCTACCGGGCTTTTTATAGCAACAGCAGGAACTGATACCAAAGCAGCGATTGGGCCGCCCCGACAAGCCCAAATAGGCATTTTTCACAAGATACTAAATCCTGCCTTTCTTCCCTTTTATTTTTAGCGCAGGAGACTCCAGGTCAGTGCAGCCCCGGGTAATTCACCGTCGCGTCAGTGAGAAACTTTCGGCAAATAGCAGCAGTCATTCGAGGTTCTCGTACAGCGTGAGGACTTTCCCTTTTTTAAATAAACCCTATTATTCAGCGAGCTGCTAAGAATAACCTCTGCCTGCCACCGGCGGGGCAGCCCACACTCCCCGATTCAGAATTCCCACTTTTTGCCGTTAAATCCTTCGGGAACGTGCGATCCTGCCTGTGATGGAACAGGAACTGGGGGTTTCTCTTGGCTTTTTCGGGATGAGCCGGGTGTAAATCAAACCTCCGGGCGGTAACATCAGGGTTTTAGTGGTATCTGTGGGGTGGCGCTGGGTTCCCCCTGCGCAAGGTGCCGGTGGCGTTAGGGGACAGTGTGTGGCTTGGGAACCTCGGTGTCCCCCCTCTGCCCACGGGAACCTGCCGCAGGGGCGTCAAAACCCGCTCAAAAAAGCACAGGAACGGGCTGGAAGAGCCCCGGTGCCATAAGGTTTAGGGCTGGGTAGGTCAGTGCCAGCCTCCGCCAGGTTTAACCAGTGGGAAATGAGGCCAAAGTCTGGGTTTTTAACTCTTTGGAATTTGGGGAGTCGAGAAGGAGCTTTCGTGGCCAACCAGGGCTGCTGGAAACGGCGCTTCTTAAGGGCTCAGTTAAGACCTGTCTTTTTCATGCGCCTAAATTAAGCTCTGCAGACAGGCAGGAGCCAGAACAAGCCCGTAACGTGTAGTTAATGGTCTTGTATTAAAACAAAATTGTGTGAAAGCCCGGTGTGTTGCAGCACGGACAACGGCTGCCCTAAATGGGCTTTGCTTGGCTTCCTCCAGCTTATTTTTTTAACGATGCCTGAGCGAGGGGGCGGGGGGAGAATGGCCGTGCCGGGACCACCTTCTCCCGAGCATCTTTGCGAGAGGCGGGATGAGGTTGTTGGCGTCCCCGGTCCAGGCTCTTGCAGGGAGGTCCCACCGTGGGACGGCTCCGCGTTACCCCCCCCACCTGACTCAGCCTTGGCCTTTTGTGGGAGGGAAAAGCCATGTCTGGGGTTTTTTTGTTGGGTTTTTTTTGCCTTCTTCCCCCCCCCCCCCCCCATTCCTCGCCGAGCTGTGGGGGCAGGAGATGCTGTAGGAGGGTTCCCCGGCCCCGCTGCAGTGATGCAGCCCATTGACGTACTTTCTCCTGCATCAAAGCCCCGGTTGCCCGGTTCCCTCCCTCAGCCCGGCTTTGTGTGTGTGTGTGTTTAATAGTCAAGTACAAAGCTGTGCAAAAACCACATGCTTTTTTTTTTTTTCCCCCTCTTTGAAGCGGTGCTGGCCGACTGCCTGACAAACATTCTCCAGTGGTGGTGGTGGAAAAAAAAAAAAAAAATAAAAAAAAAAATCTCATTGCGTTTTACAAATATTTTTGTTTTATTTCACCCCGTTCTTTCAGAAGCCGGACAATAGTCCTCTGGAGACGGGGTCTCGTGGTGCTGCCCCGGCCCCTCCTGCCCCCCGCGCTGCAAACGGGGCTTGTGGTTCGATTTTGAAGAAATCAAACTTGTATTTAGGTGGCTGGGTTTGTGTTTCCCTTTGCGTTGCACAACATTTTATCCTCATCTTGTTCGATGTCTGGCTCTCCGGGAGCTGAGAGCTGACCCTGTAGCCTGGAGTTTTGAGTTTTGGGGCTTAAGTCCAGAGGTTCTTAAGCAGCTTGAGAGTATTTTTGCTAACATTATAGAGCGGGGTTTAAGGTGGAAAATATAATAAAATGAACCAGGATGTATTTTCAAAATTAACATATAGTCCCTGAGCAAGAAATACTGGACTAAATACTATTGGAGGGGAAATAATGGGCTGTGGAAGCTGAGGGTGTGCGGCACTAATGGCGTGCGAATGTCATCTGTAACTTCTAAGTGTGTGTTTCTCGTAACTTCAGCTGCTGAAAGAAGATGTTAATTAGCCAGGGATTAACAACCGGGCTTTGTGCACACCTCGGGTGAGTCTCTCTGTCGTCATTACCCAGGTTTGGTCACCGAAAGGCAGCGTTTCGGTGACGCGGTGACCGTCGGTGGCACATCTTCTGCAGAACAGAAATACCGTCCGTTTTCTGTCAAATGCAATTAGCGTTAATTTGCAGGAGTGCAAATTGGGATTTCAGGGCACGCGGCTGGGCTGGGCTTCTGAGACCTTTTAAAGGTAAAAGGGTCTTTGCAAACGTGAAGATCAATAGAATCTTTCCGTGAGAGTTTTAATATTGCGCTTTCTTAAAGACATCAAAATTCACTGCCCCTTTCAGCGGGGGATGCCAGAGGGGTGCTCCGATTTGGTTATTAGAAGTTAGTCTTAGCGCAAACTCTTTAATTTTTTGGTGTGGAGGTGCAGCAGGGCACTGGAAGGGTTTCTGCAGCTGCGGGTTCAAAGCCGAGCCATAAACCCCACGGCGGGTAAATCCTGGCGTCCGCAGCTCCCTCGTGCCGCCGCCGATGTTCGACAAGCAAAGCCAGCGTGGTGGCTCGGGGATCGGTGTCACCGACCGAGGAAACTGGTAAAATTCCACTAATCCCTCTGTAAGTTGAGCTTATCGTGGGATGGGAGTTTCCTGTTGCCCGTCCCCTCCCGCTGGACGCGGTGAATGGGGCAGCCAGAGCATCACGCTGGTTCCTGTGTCGCTGCCCGTCATTTGTTCCACTTTGGGATAAGCGGCCCCTGCGGAGGTTACGGGTTTCCAGTTTTCCTCGGGCTTTCAGCTCTGGTTTGGGTGTTTAGAGACGAAGCGTATAAACAGGTCCTTTTAAAAGATATGAGCGTGATATAAACTATATCGCCGTGAGTGAGTGCGCTGTGCGGGGAGGGCCGGCTGCTGATGAGCAGATGTTTCTGTGACGCCTTTTTTTACCTTAAAAAATGCAGCACGATCCCATCCAGAGTCTCCGAACGGCACGCGAGGCTGCGGAGCGCGTTAGGGATTGTACTCGCTGTTGTGGCCGAAAAACCTCGATTCGTTCCTTCTCCCTTTTATGTGCTTTTTATTAACCGAGAGAAGGGATTTCGGCAGCGATGCCCCGGGAATTCTGGTCACGGCAAAACCACCCCGGCTCCGCTCGCCCCACAAACACCTTCCCGTCCTGGCCAGTGTCACCGCTGCCATCGGTGTCCACCATCACCTCTGTCACCTCTGGTCTGACCAGGTTTGGGGGAACCCGGGGCTCGTGGGGGGGTCCCCCAGTTTCCTCAGCCATTCCCAGTGCCGCCAGTTGCTTGTGGGGTACCCCGAATGGGCAACGCAGCCCCCGGCCACGGAGGTCACCCTGTGTGTGACCCTCGCCCTGCCCGGTGTCACAGACTGTGGGATTTCTCGGTTTCACCATTGTGAAGAGGCTGCGGGTGTTAAACAGGACTTTTTCCATCGCTTTGGGTTCAATATTTATGTTTATTCTTCCTTCTGTTTTCCCCGGGAATTTTCCAGGAGCAGTGGAAAACAGTGTGTACGATTTGCGGCCGTTCAAGGCCGTTTTTTCTTGGAAAAATCAATAAGCGATATCAGATTAAGCTTTTATTTCTTGACACGCTTCTCCACGAAGAGCAGTTGGGGTGACTTGTGCTCTCCCAGCCTTGGGGGGTCTGTCTCTGCTCTGCGGGGTCGGACTGAGCTTGGGGTTCATCACGTACCAGTTTGAATTAATCCTTTTTTGAAACTGGGGGAGCTGGTCCTGCTCCAGCGGGACAGAGGGGGTGATGCCCAGGGCCAGGAGGGGGTGATGCTTGGGGACAGGAGGGGGTGACACTCAGGGACAAGAGGGGGTGACGCTCAGGGACAGGAAGGGGTCATTCTTGGGGCCAGGAGGGGGTGATGCTCAGGAGGAGGTGACACTTGAGGACAGGAGGGGGGTGATGCTCAGGAGGAGGTGATGCTTGGGGACAGGAGGGGGGTGATGCTCAGGAGAGGGGGTGATGCTCAGGAGGGGGGTGATGCTCAGGAGAGGGGGTGATGCTCAGGAGGGGGTGACGCTTGGGGACAGGAGGGGGGTGATGCTCAGGAGAGGGGGTGATGCTCAGGAGGGGGGTGATGCTCGGGGACAGGAGGGGGGTGATGCTCAGGAGAGGGGGTGATGCTCAGGAGGGGGTGACACTTGGGGACAGGAGGGGGTGATGCTCAGGAGGGGGTGACGCTTGGGGACAGAGGGGGGTGACACTTGGGGACAGGAGGGGGTGATGCTCAGGAGGGGGTGACGCTTGGGGACAGAGGGGGGTGACGCTCGGGGACAGGAGGGGGTGATGTGAACTCAGGGCCAGGCTGCTGCGCTGGGCTTTATTTCAACTTGGAAAGATCACACCAGAAGTAAAGGCGGCTGAATTTTTTTCCTCTTTTCCTGGGATAACGATGTTTATTTGGGCTCTTCACTCGCCAGGCAAAGCAGGGTCTAAGTTCGGTGCCTCTCTTAACATCTTTTGGGCGTACGTGTTTTTTTGGACCAGGTTTAAAAGCTTTTCTGTCCCTGTTGTGTAAACTTGCTGTAAAGGGAGTGAGGTGTGATTGTCTGGCGCGGGCTGGTGCCCGACCAGTATGGCACCAGTACAGCTCCAGCGTGGCTGGAGCTCCTCCTGCTCTGGCACAGAAGTGCCTCCTACGGGTTTCGACTAAACCCAGTTGTAGCGGGGCATTTTGTTCTAGGTTTAAATGGGAAAACTGGGCCGGCTGCTCCTTTTCCTGAATTGCTCTCGCCGTCAGTCGTCACCCACCCCCCCACCCCCCAAAAACGAAGAGGCTGCGCTGCTGGTGTGAGATCCTCTGCTTGCTTTTAGCATCGGGGGAGTGGGAATCGCCGACTGTTTTGGCTCATCTGGTCTAACTTTACATGGAAATATTTTAGGAGCTCTTTACCATCTAAACTGTCTAACAGTTCGAAAAGAAATAAAAGCAAGGAGCCCCTAACAGCTAGAGAAGGTCATTTCTAACCCGTTTTTGCTCTGTTTGCAAGATTTTGACCATCTATTTCCCCCCAGATGTGCTTTTCAAATGTGGATTAAGCAAAGGGGAACACAGCGGTTCTTGCTGGGGATTAGGAAGGGAGGTGAGGGCTCTTTGCAGTGAGCCCGTGTGGGGCCAAGGGCTGCTGGAGCTGGGGGTGGATGTGGGCAGGGTGGTCCCTGGTGCCCTCCCTGGGAGCCCCGGGGCCAATGGACCCGCTCCAGCCACCGGCTCGATGCCAAGACGCCGTCAGGCACCGGCTCCGGCGTCCCTGGGGTCCGGCGCACGCCGCTGGAGAGGATCCTGCGTCCCAGGAGGGGCTGGAGACTTGTCCTGCTTTGGCCAAGCGTGCACGGAAATCCGTTCCTTAAATCAGACTTTTATCGGGGCAGAGATGTTTTATTCAGTGACATGCTTTGCCTCAGAATCCGTTCAGGGTGTCATTGGAAGCAGAGCACCTGGGTGAAAAACTCATGTTGACAAGTTATTAAAAATGCTCTTGGTGTCCTGCGTTTTCCTGTTTAGACACACAACTGGAAGGAAATACCTGTATTTCTGTGATAACGAGCGGTTTCGGTCCCCGTGGTCCGTGACGCTGTACTGTATCTCCCAGCTCTGCGGCCGAACGGATGCTGCCGGCACCGACCCTTCTCCGTCCCTGTTTGCGTTCCTGTTGTGTAGAAGAAAAGCTTTCGCCCTTTGCTTTCTTTCGGTTTCAAATTAGCAGCCAGGCCCATTGGTGATTTTTCACCTTGCAAGTGAGTTCATACAGGCGCGGGGGGCTGAAGCGGCTGCAGAACTGCGCTTGTCTGAATGAAATCTGGGGGCAAAAAGTGCCCTTGGGTGACTGTCGGAATTTTGGCAGAGGGTTGATGTCGCAGCCCCCCCTCCCAGGAGCCGGAGGTGCGGGTGATGGGCTCAGCGATGCTCGGGTGCCTACGGGGGAAGCGGAGAAGGAGGGCACCTGCACAACAGCCGTTGCTTAACGCCCCGAGTTCGGGGGAGCCGAATGTTTTACATATTTCTCTTTTTCCTGACCCGCAGCGGGTGATTTTCTAAATAGAAGCAGCGGCCCAGTGAAAACAGCCCCCGAGCCAAAGGCTGCCCGTCACCTGAATGCAGATCCCTCACGTGTTTTCTGGCGCAGCCCTTTCACACAGTGGGTGAATTCCCTTTTTTTAGCCCTCTCTGCCTGATTTCCAGCCCCGGCGGTTCCCAGCCCTGAGCTCAGAGCTGAACCGCTGCCAGCCCAACGTGACTTCTCTTCCTGTAAGAGAGACAAAAGAAAACGACCTTCTGCTTCCTCTCCCCGCTCTGCCCGGCGGATTCCAGCCCCCGACGGAGGAGTTGCTCCTCGTTGCGAAGCCTCACATGACGGTGCCGTCATCTGGCATTCCCAAAAGAGCCGGGTTTGCATGAAAACAGCCGCCCAGACGCTGCGGTCACGTGGAGATACTGGCCTTCTCTTTGAGGGTAGTGACTTCGGTGGTTGAAACAAGTGCAGAAGTGTCATCGGGCTGATCGAACAGTGCCGTCGGGCTGATGAAACCCCGTCCTCCTCCAATTGGGAGGCAAAACTCTGGGGTTTTGCTTGCCTGCGGCTGGCTGAGGGAGGGAGACGGGTCCCCCCCCGCCCCGGCTCTGCTGACCTATTCAGCATCATTTTTGCCCCCTCTGTAGCTGCCTCAGCAAAGAAAACAAGATGACTAGAGAAAGTCACAGGACCGACCTCCTGTCAGCGGGTTTTCTGGGTGTATGAAGAAAGCAGGAGTGTTTGTGCTCATGTGATGCCTCTGCTGCAAAAGGTCACTCGCTTTTCTGATGAAATACAGAGGAACTGGCCCCAAAAGGGCAACGAGTCCTTTCTGCAGCCAGTAGCTGGCAGTGGCTGATCGTCCCTGAGTGTCCCACCAGCTTCAGGGTACCTCCAGCTGGTAATTAATTCTGAAGCACATATTGGACTTTTTACGTAACACCGAGCTATAGGGTGTGATTTTTCAGCCGTACCAGGGTGGAATCACGGGTCTGAATTTCCCCGGTGGAGAGAGAGGAGGTTCCTGCCTCATGAAAAAAAAAAATAATAAAAAAAAAAAATCTTACTTTGGGTTTCTGAGGCTGGGTTAGCAATGGGGTGCTAATTACTGGGTGGGGTCAGAGGATTTGGGGATTGTATTAGCTAAAAAGGTATGTATTTAGTGCAGCGCGTGCCCAGAGGTGCCCAGCCCAAAGCCGGGTGGTGATGTTCTGCTTTACTCACCCAGCGATGCCGGACTCCGTGTGTCCTCCCTCCACGCGTGCCACGAGGATGCGTCCCTTCCCTTGTGCTCGGGGTCCCAGCCATGACGCTATTGTAGATATTACTTAATTCCACCCTGAATCGCTTTCCTCCTCGCTCCCAGCTGTGAGATACTAACTCAAACTGGGACCGTGTCTGTTGGGATTCGAGGTCAGCGAAGGACTCTCGGGGTCAGGTTGGTGGAAACTGCTCTGCTCTCCCTGCTGGAGGCCAGTAGCCGGTGTCTGGACATATTGCCCGTGGCTGTCGAGTCAATGCCTTACTTCATCTCTGTTGCAATATTGAACTTTCTTTAGCAACCACCCGTCTGGGCGCTGGGTTTGTCGGGGCAGGGTTGCCTTGATTCATTGATGGCACCATTAAGTCTAGAGAGATTTTTTTTTTTTTTTTTTTTTTTTTTTTGCTTTCAGTCTTTCCCTCCCGACCCCTCCTGCTCCGCTCCAGCGCTTTTTCCCAGCTCATTTCCATCTCTCAGGTGATTCTGTAGGAAAAGCAGCCAAGGTTTTGTATTTGAGTTCCACGGGGCTTGGAAAGATGCTACAAGCTCTCGCTGCAGACACGGGTGCACCCCATTTCTTTGCTGACTCAAGACGCAACTGCTGTAAACTGAATTCAGGATGTTAAAACTCTCCTGTGCTTATTTTGCTGCTCACATCCCGTCCCTCAGAATATTTGCAATGAGTAACCTCACCCCCAGCTCCGGAGATTTCTTCGCTGCAGAAGCAGAAAGCGTTTGCGAAAACCCACAGCAGAAAAGCTTTGGTGGTAAAGCGTGACCCCGCCGTGTCCAGAGCAGATGCACCCAATAAAGAGGTTTCCATCTGGCCCTTCCTTGGCAGTAATTGCGGTTTAAAGCAAAGGAAAACATTCTCACGAGCAGCTCAGGCTCAAGATCTCATCTGTGAACCTGGAAAACCAGCTCTTGGGTGTTCTCACCAGAGGAAAGCAAATGCCCATCGACGCTTCAAGCTCCGCTCGTTGAAACGTGCTAAAAATTCTGCTAAGAAATGTACTTTAAAGGCCTCTGGGAGGGTTCTGGGAGGTACCCAGCTGGCAGAGGAAGGAGAAATCTAGTACAGAAGTCTGTAATTCTGCTTTAAGGGACCGGGTGGTTGACTTTTCCCCCGGCTGTGCAGAGCAGGGTTAGTGGTTCCAGGTGTTACCATTTAGACCCTTCTTCTTTTCACTGGGGGTGAGGGTATTGTGATGCTTTGAAGCGGGGCAGGCTGAAAACAAAAAACAACAAAAAAAAAAACCCAAAACGTTGTACGTGTGGTGATGACGCAAACTCCATCTGGCCCTTGGGGCCGGGCTTTAGTCACCCCCGACCCTGGCAAACGGGTCCCAGCAGCAGCCCAGTACGGCCAGTGCCCTGGGCTTGTGCCTTCAAATGGGCTTTCTGAGTACACGAAGTGCAAAGCAACGCTCTGGCAGCCAAAAATACCCTGTGATTTATATGTTTTCTTTGGAAGCCGGCGGAGGTGTGCTCCGGCCAACCCCGCGTCGGCCTCTCCGCTCGCACACAAGGGGCTGGAAACGCTTTTGGCTCCCGTTCCCGAGGTTTCTTCCCGGCTCCCCGGGGCAGCAACCGGCTGCTCAGCGTTTTTCTTGTTTGCTCAGCACCAGCTGAACGCCGCTTCCCAGCACCGCCAGGCTCCTCTCCATACGAAGAAGGGTCCCTTATCTCCCTGCACTTGAACAGAAGGGATTTAATTTTTAAGTCAATATTTCTGCCGTAACCTCAGGTTTGGGGTGGTGGTTGGTTTATTTTTTTTTTTTCCCCAAGCCTGATGGTTGGAAATACTGCCCTTGTGCAGGCAGTGCAATGAAAATACAGAAATAGAGAACTATCGAGGGGTGGTCAGCACATCCCCCACTGTAGGCAGGAGGGGGACGGGGGGGGGTGGTGTCATTCCAGGAACCATCCTGTTCATTGCTGGGATTTCTGACCTTGCAGAAAATGGGCTGAAGGGGGAGACTTCACCTTCAGGTCCTCGCCGAGGAGGAAATAAGTCAGCCTTGAATCCTGGTCCAAAGGTCACCAAGGAAGATGACGTTGGAGCAGACATCCTAAGTCCCCTTGGGGTGGGATCTCTCCTCCTGGAGCAGCGGGTGACCTCCCCAAAGCCCCTTCAGGTGATGACGTTGGAGCAGACATCCTAAGTCCCCTTGGGGTGGGATATCTCCTCCTGGAGCAGCGGGTGACCTCCCCAAAGCCCCCTCAGGTGATCGTCTCTGCGGTGACACCGGGGTGACCAGGACGGTGTCAGACCATGCTGCCTTCGGTCTGGGCCACAGAGTAGCGACGGAAGGTCTCTCCGTGTGTGTCTGGAAGTCATAAAAGGTTAAATTAGAGTGGATTCTGCTTATTCACAGGCGTGTGGGACCAGGTGGCTGGTCTGGAGGTGCCACCTCCCCACCGACTGTCCCCGGGTCAGCACCCGTTTGGGGGGAAAACAGCCTCGGCGGCAGCTCCAGGGTTTGCTCGTCCTGGGATGTGAACTGGATCCTGCTGGGATCTGGGCTGAGGGTGTCACCGCAGACCGGCCAAAAACAATGAACCGGGGGTAAATGGCTTTAACCGGGGTTGGGAAGCTATTTTTAGTCACTCTGAAATGGGATTTGAATGCGCGTAGGTATAATAGCTGCACTCATCGGGGTGAACAAACCCCGATTCTTTTTCCATAACACCAAAAAAGGGAGCTGAGGGGCACATTGTACTGGGAGGGCTGGTCACGGCCGCCTTACCCCCATTCTTTCCCAGTTCCCTGTCTTCTCCAGAAGCGTGGAGCAGGCTCTGCCCAGCCCCACAATGAGCATATTGTAGCTTGCGGTTCTGATGTCATTCCCACCAAACCCTCTCCCCACAATGAAAACTCAAAAGTTACTCCAAACCCGGCTCCTTGCCCTTTCCATCCCCTGCACCCAGGGCTGGGCGAAGCCCAACAGACACTCCAGAACTCCCACCATCTCCCCGGGAATGGAGACTATAATCGGCACAATGCTCCTAATAAAGGCTGGTCCTCACAGTTATTTGCCTCAAATGCTTATTTTTAGGGTTTTCTTGTCATCTTCCTTGAATTCCGTGCGGCCAGCTGTCGTGCTGAGCGTGTGATCCTATTTTGGGGAGAAGCAAAATAAGTTTGAGCAAAGAATAATGAGCCGAAGCGTTCGGCTCCCGGCTGGCAGCAAGGGGGCTCCGAGGTCATGGCAACGCTCCTGTGTCCCGGGAAAACACCGGCTGCTGAGGAATCTCAGGAAAGAGACTTATCCCTGGGATAAGATAACTTTTAAAGGACAGAATTTTATCGGGGCATTGCGGTGACTTGAGCGTGTAGATACGTCGGGGAATTGTTTCTTTTAATAGCGTTACTGACGGGGAAATTCTCTGCTGCTTTCTCCACCAGAACCCGTCTCAGACCCGTCCCCTCATCTCTGGGTTTTTATTTTCCTTTTCCCTTATAAAAGAATTGGGCATCTCTTTTACCATTTCCAACGTGGCCCGGTTTTGAGTCACCCAGGTAATAAAAAGCGGAAGCTTCTGTTAAACTCTGCTGAAAAGCTTGAAATTGGGCAGCGATAGAGGTGGTGTCACCTCTGGACACCAATACCGGTGACCAAAGGGGTCTCTGCTTTAAAAGAGGGTGGGTTTTTTTTGCAGCAGTGATTTTTGGGTGGCCGGGAGACGTTCTCCCTCGCACTGTCCAAGTTTTTGGGGCTGGGGTCCAGGTCCATCTGCCGGTTCCTCCTCTCTCAGCGGCGGGTGAAGCGGCGCATCCCCCTGGGTATTGGATGCTGCTCGTGGGGTTTGGGGGCGGGCGAATGTGGGTGCTTTAGTCAGAGGGTTCCCTCTCCCTCTTCGCGCCTTGTGCTTTTATCTGCAGAAAACTCAAAACAGTCATTTCGGAACCTTTCCGCCCCCTCGGTGCCGGGGGGGTTGCTGTGTCACGGCCGATGCCGCAAAATCCCCTCATCTCACCCCAAAGTGGCTTGTGCACGAGGCCGATGAATTCACGTCACCTCATGGAGCAGCTGGAAGAGCCTTTTTACGCTCCGTGAGGAGGGGAATGAAGTTTTACCACGTTAAAACGTCCCCTGCCTGCCTTAAATGGGGTGATGCTCGCGGCGTTTCCCAGCTCAGATCTCGGGAGCCGCGGGAAGCTCTCAGGAAGCTTTGTGATATCCAGCCTAAACTTCCCGTGCTTTTATCTCCTTCTATAATTTAATATTCCCATGCCACACCGCAGCCCGGCTTCCTGCTTAGTCTCCCTGCTCTCCCGCTGGGTGCGGAGCTGCTCCAAGCCCTCCCGGACGAGGACACATCCACGGCGTCTGGCCGGGATGTCCAGATTGAGTTCTCCGTCAGTAAATCTGTCCCTCTTTTCAGGCCATAATTAACGACACAAGCCTGACTTGGGGGTGTTGGTGGATGAGAAGCTCAACATGAGCCAGCAACGTGCGCTGGCAGCCCGGAAAGCCAACCCCATCCTGGGCTGCACCAAGAGAAGCGTGGCCAGCAGGGCGAGGGAGGCGATTCTACCCCTCTACTCTGGTGAGAACGCACCTGGAATACTGTGTCCAGCTTTGGAGTCCTCGACACAGAAAGGACATGGACCTGTTGGAACGGGCCCAGAGGAGGGCCACGAAGATGATCAGAGGGATGGAGCACCTCCCCTGTGAAGACAGGCTGAGAGAGCTGGGGTTGTTCAGCCTGGAGAAGAGAAGGCTCCGGGGAGACCTCAGAGCAGCCTTCCAATATCTGAAGGGAGCCCACAGGAGAGCCGGAGAGGGACTCTTGGTCAGGAAATGTAGTGACAGGACAAGGGGTAATGGTTTTAAATTGGAAGAGGGGAGATTTAGATTGGATATTAGGAGGAAATTCTTTCCTGTGAGGGTGGTGAGGCACTGGAACAGGTTGCCCAGGGAAGTTGTGGATGCCCCATCCCTGGAGGGGTTCAAGGCCAGGCCGGATGGGGCTTGGAGCAACCTGGGCTGGTGGAGGTGTCCCTGCCCAGGGCAGGGGGATTGGAACTCGATGATCTTTAAGGTCCCTTCCAACTCTAACCATTCTATGAGTTGGGGGCATGTTTGTAGCCGGGGCAATCTCTGCACTCCCGGACCTGAAAACTTATCCCTAATTGTTTCCAAGATGATTGCATGTGAAAATAATGAGTTAATAAGAGGGGCTTGTCCTTCCTGTGGCCCAGCGGGATGGCTGGGGTTTGCTGCGGGGAAAGCGGAGCTGCGGGGGGGCTGCAAGGACAGACCAGTGTATTTTGAGTTTTGCTGTTACTGAGACACACACTAACCCCCAGTGCTTTTTCAGACATCGGTGTTACTCCTCATAGTCGCTCTTTTTGGGCAGGAAAACCAAAGCACAGATATTCCAGGACCTGACGGTGGGCAGTTTTCAACAGAACAGACACAAACCCAGCCTTTGTTTCGGTGCTCGGTATGAAATGCTCGTCCTTCCCCCTCCCTGTTTTTTTGGGTAAGATCACAAAACGTGTTAGTTGGCGTTCCACGGAGATGTTTGAGGAGTGTGTGTTTACTTTAGAAGATCACAAATGTCCTCAAGCTTAAAAATCTTCACAGAAAGTGATGAACGTTTTGCCGAGGCGGTTGTGGAGCGGCAGAGTTGAAACGATGCTGGAAGGACAGGGATTCACCACCCCGTTTTGCGGAGCAAGGAGGAGGTTCTCCTTTCTCCGTGTCTCACAAGACGGCCTTCGTGCTGGGGGTCCAGGGTGCCGGGGGGTTGTGAGTTCTTGTGATGGTTTCTGCAAGCAGAGGGACGGCGTTTGGTCATCTCAGGTGAGGAGGAGGAAGAGGAGAAGGAAGAGAAAGAGGAGGAGGGGAAGATGCAGGTGACTGGAAAGAAGACTGAAAGCAGAAAGAAGAAAGAAGACTGTGATGCTGGGCTGGGGGTGGGAGGTTTTGGGGTGCAACCCCCGCTCCTGCCAGAGCTGAGGAAGCCATGGTGGGTTCTGGAGCTGCTGGAGCACAGGTCACCCCCCAGACCAAAGCTGGTGCTGGACTTTCTTCTGCTGCTCTGCTCGTCCTCCCATCCCGAGGAACTGCTCCGGGTGGTTCCACGGCTGCTCTGAAGCGGGGGAGCGAGCAGCCACCGTGAGATTTTAAGGCCTAATTCCCATATCAGGGCGGCTGCGGAGCCACCAGCGCTGGCTGGGACCGTGCCGGGAGCTGCTCGTCCCCTCTGCGTGCTCCCTGTGCCACCGCACTGACCAGAAATGCAGGAAGGATGAGCACGGAGCCAGTTCTGCTTTATTCACTGCCCTCAACCCAGAACAGCCCTCGAGCGCCTTGAGCTTTGGTTCCCAGTTTAAATTATACGGTGGAGCCTTTATTATGCATCTGGCCATCTGTGTTGTACCCTGGACTAACGCCCGAGCCCCATGGTGGCCCCAGACCCCCCCCCGGGAACCCGCTGCTCGCCTTCTCCCCTCCACCAGGGATGCATCTGCAGCTCCCACGCGGGGAAACCTGAAAAATGCATCCGGCTTTGCGTTTCTCTCCCGGTGCCTGTGGGCGAGGGCTCCAGGTAACAACCCGTGGAAACACCTTTGCACTCTGCCTTTATTGTTTTGTTGTGGTTTTAGTTTTGTTTTGTTTTTTTTTTAAAATGTGTGGTCTGAAAATAAGGTCGGAATGTGCTGCGGTGACTCAGGGTACACGCTCTGCGCCGGGGCGGTGATGGGGTGTAATTGCCGTGGCGGTGGCCGTCCTGCCAGAGGTGTCCCCCCCCCCCAGCTGGCACCCAAGCTGCTGCAGAGACACTGCAGAGAAGGTGGGGGGGTGTAAAACCAGAACTAATACGACGGCGTTGGGTTAACTGGGGGGGAGGGTTCGGGTCTCCTGGAGATTCTGGCAGATGCGTCCTGCAGGATTTCACGCTCTCTGGGCCAGGTAATCGTTCCCTTTAATGGGAAGGGAATGGAGCTGCGGGTCTCTGGGGATGCTCTCTCCTTCCACAACCCTTGGCCGGTTTGAAACTGGAGCAGTTGAAGAGACAAAACACTTAAGCAATTAATGGATCTTCTGGTAAAGAGAGATCTGCATCTGAGCCACGCGCCCTCTCTCCTACAGCTGTACAACCCTCTTAATTACACGCTGTTAATGTGTGACACGGGCGGCCAGGACGAGTGGCAAGTGGCCGGGCCACCCTCCTCTTCCAACAGCCTGGTAAAGCCTCCTCCGAAACTCGGGCAGAACCTCGTTGGGACAGCGGGGCTGGACCCCGGTGTCACCTCGGCCGGGTGGCCACCGAACCCAGGGCACCCCGCTCCGCGTGGCTTCGTGCTGTTTTTGTCCCCTGTTTTTGCTGGGGACACCCCTCGCCATGGGAGCGATCCCGTTCCCTGGGGACCCCTCCGCTCCGAGCTCGGGGGTGTCTGTGCCGCGCCGCATCCAGAAGAGCAAACACACTGCCTTTCCAGCCAGATTGGGCAAAAAAGCAAATTTACTCCTCTCTGTCAGATAAAACCCCAAAGCTCCGACACGTTGGTTTGGGTGGTTTCCATCTGGAACCAGACACAGCGAGATACCGGAGCCGGGGGAGGAATAAACCCCGAAAAACCAAATTGCTCTCGGTGTGGACCCGAAATTGAGGAGAAAACTTCTCTTGGTGTCTAGGAACGATGTGGTTTTAAGCTTCTAATGTATTAAACGTGGGCTGGAGTGCAAGGATGGGCCCCAGCAGCTCCGAAGGGTCTGGCAGTGCCGGGCTGGAGCTGCCGGTGGCTGCGGGAGGGACAGGAAGCATCTTAAAACACGTGGCTGAGTTCCGACCTGGTGCGAGGAGGCTGTAATTTACCTGGGGAGGGACAGCACAAGGGGACGTTTTGCAAATCTCAAGCAGCTTACGGGCACTTGGGGAACTTGTTTACTGCTGAAGTGGAACGCATTGGGTGTCCCTGCCGTGCTCACCGTGCTGGTAAAGCCGGGGGTGATGCAGAACAAGGGGTGGAAAATAAAACTGGATGGTTTCACCGCCGCGATGGGGATAAACCCCCGTCCGCAGTGAGAGGCAGAGCACGGCACCGGTGCTTCCCTTCCCATCCCATCCCATCCCATCCCATCCCGGGATGGCTCCTCGGGCCGGCTCCTCGCCCCGAGCTCTCCCCAAGGATTGTCCCACGCCATAGAAATCTGGAGGTCTTAAAGGAGAGGGGGTGGGGGGGGGGAAAGGGAAAAAATTGCTGCACTCAGGAAAAAATTCAATAGCTCATTCAGTGTTAAAGCTACTGATGCAGGAAGTGTAAAAGAAAAATGGAGCCGGCTTTGTTCTGCCCAGACAAGGAGTAAATGCCATTGCCCTAACAGCCTTTTTCTGTTCCAAAAAAGCATGAGGTCATCTTTAAAAGCAGTAACCACCGAGCGGGTTTACACTGGGTTACCAGTCTCAGGCTCCCCCTTCATGTCGTGTGTCGTCCCCCCCGCCCCCGGCTTTTCCTGGCACCGTCCCGGCGCGGGGCTCGGCGCGGGACGGCTCCGGCGCGGTGCGTGTTGGCCCGTTCCAGGGCCTCGGCACAGGGGCTGGAGGCTTTCTCTGGGGAGGGAGCTGCTCCACAGCCTCCCCTGATCCCATGGGAGGTGGTTTTATGGGAGATGGCTCCGGAGTTGGTGCCATCTCGGTGGTGGGGGACGTGTCACCCTCCTGTGACTGCAGAGGTGCAGAGAAATGCTGCTGGCGGCTGGGCGGCTGATAAAAAGCAGGGTTTTGGTTAAGGCTGAGATGCAGGAGCGTATCCCCCACCCCGAGCATCTCCCCACATCCCTGCCCCAGCACCATGTGTCCCGGTACCCCCACAGGAGGGTGGCAGGGACAGGCTGAGAGAGTTGAGGGGTTCAGCCTGGAGAAGAGAAGGCTCCGGGGAGACCTTAGAGCCCCTTCCAGTCCCTCAAGGGGCTCCAGGAAAGCTGGGGAGGGACTCTGGATCAGGGAGGGGAGCCCTAGGATGAGGGGGAAGGGTTTGACACTGAAAGAGGGGAGATGGAGATGAGATCTGGGGAAGAAGTTCTTTGGTGTGAGGGTGGTGAGAGCCTGGCCCAGGTTGCCCAGAGAAGCTGTGGCTGCCCCATCCCTGGAGGGGTTCAAGGCCAGGTTGGAGGGGGCTTGGAGCAACCTGGTGTGGTGGGAGGTGTCCCTGCCCAGGGCAGGGGGCGGAATGGGATGATCTTCAAGTCCCCTTCCCACCCAAACCATTCCATGATTCTGTGATGCTCAGATGTGCTTGCTGTCCCGGTGCTTCCCATGGGGCAGCTCCAGCACATGCACATCCATAAACACCAATTTTCCACGGGTTTTTTTTTAAATCTTTGACGGGGGCGGGGGCAGACAGCAGCAGCAGAACTCGGGCAGTTACTCAGATGTTCGCTTGTTTATTTAGCCTGTGAGGAGTGGCTGCTTCCAGCTATGAGAAGTATGGGAGGAATTCAGAAAGGAGAGGGATCAGTGCATATTTCTGTCCTGGCGTAACGCTTCCTGCCGTGCCGGGGGGGGGGGGGAGGCTGCGGGTGGGCACCCATGGGTGGCACCCGGGCCAGGAAAGAGAAAGGGTTTTGTGCCCGCTGGGTGATGAAGCCGTTTCGGGTGCTCAGCGCCGGGCGTCTGGCGCGGTGCGGATCCGAGGCGTGCTCTGGCAAGCCCGGTCTCTCGGCACACCGAGTTTCATCCTCGTGACCCGGCTCCCGTCTCGGTGCGGCGCCGAGGGCAGGGTGACATTGGGTGGGCAGATGGGGGCGGGGAGGGGGACAACAAGTCCTTCCGTATCCCTGGGATGGAATGGGAGTGCCCAACCCCATCCCGGAGCCACCTCGGGAGCCAGGAAGCTCCCATCTCCTGCCAGGGCTGCGCTGATGCAGGACACGGTTATGGGCATCCCCAGAGACCTTGTGACCCGGCTCCTGTCTCATTGCGGCGCCGAGGGCAGGGTGACATTGGGTGGGAAAATTTGGGGGGGGGACACACACAACAGGTCCTTCCATATCCCTGGGATGGAACAGAGGTGCCCAACCTCATCCCGCAGCCACCTCGGGAGCCAGGAAGCTCCCAGGTCCTGCCAGGGCAGGGTTGGGAAATGGATGAAAGGGGCTGAAAAAAAAAAAATATAAATAAATAAATAAATAAACGGCTGAAAAGGCAAAAGCCCTGCTGGGAACCGGCCCGAGATGCTCCACGGAGGCGACGTCTGCTTCCACGCGGAGCCCGTGCTGAGTCACGGCTCGTCACAGCCGGCGCTGCTGTCACCGCTCGCCGCTGACTCAAAGAGCTGCGTTGCCTCTGGATTGTTTTTATTCCCACTCCAGCAGCCCGAAATCGTTACCTTTGCCGTCTCCCCGGTACGCGAGGGATCGGCTCATGAAAGGGAAAACCTGAGCGAGCGGCGGAGGTTCGGGCTCCGCCGCCGTCACTCAGCCCCGCGTTGATGTCAGGGGCTGCGCGGAGCAGATGCCGGGGGCTGGAAGTGTGGAACAGCTCCCCCCCCCGCCCCGTAAATGTTCCCTTGTCATCCTTTGCCTCAGTGGAGACGTGGGATTAAATCCTTAAAAAGGCTTTAAATCCTTTTAATTCTTTTGTTTGATGAGGGGGGAGGGCTTTTGTGGTTGTTCTTGAGTCAAAGGCTGAGCTGATGCAGGACACGGTTATGGGCATCCTGACCCGCTGTGGGTTCAAAATACACACACCACTTCAAAACAACAGATCCTGATCGTTCCAGAATGTGTCCTGACTTAACCGGTGGGACGTTCTCCTCCAGGGCTTTTCCTAAAACAGGCAGGAATGCTCAGGGGATGCTTGTGCCGCAGCCAAATCGTAACCCGGGATTTGTTTGCTCCGTTCTCGAGGCCGCTCTGCCCCGCGCCCCCGGCTCCCACTCCACTCGCTGCAGGGTTTCTCAGCCCTCCATCGCCGCTGCTTTCCTTGGCGTTGACCTCAAAACCCCGCCGGATAATAGATCACAGCCCGTGCTCTTGTGCCCTCTTAATTTTTAGTAATTTTCGGTGTTGAACTTGCAGCAGCAGTGTTTTGCAGATGCTGTTCTACAACCACAGAAGCGAAATGTCGCCGGGGCCGGCAGCCCAGAGCCGTGCGAGAGACCATCTGATGATTTCAGCCCTCCTGGAATTGCTGACGGGGACGGCGTGAAAAAAAACCTCACACCGAGCAAACGTTCACACAACGGGAGTCAGTTCCCGAAAATGGGGCTGTGCTCTCCGGGCAGCACTGCCCTTCCCAGGAACGCTGCCGGGGAGAAGCGGGAGGTGGATTCGCCGGGAGGGCGGACGGTGCTCTGGCAAAAGGCGTGGGGGAAGATCTATTTCCTGCTGAACCATGTCCATTCGTGACTCAGCGAAAGGCGAGCGGCGGCGTCCTGCTGCGGAGTCACCAGTAGATACTGGGAAAGGAGAAGTCGGCCCCGGCTGGGCACCGGGAAGGGCTGGGAGGAGGCGGCCGGGGCCGGGCACCGAGGCTTCCCCTGCGGGAAGGAATCCCGGCTCCACAGGTTATTTCTCTGCATTCAGATGACGGAGAGGAGGCAGGAGGAGCCCTGACTGTCCCACTCTTCCTCCCCAGGCCCAGCTGCAGACGTCATCCTTTTCCAAATATTGATTTCTTTAAAACATCGAGCTCGGAAGAGGGACGGCGTAGCTGCGTCCCGCCTGTCATCCTGGCTTGCATCACCATCACACATACTTCACTCCGCGTGCTTCTGTGTGGCTTTTTTCCAAATACCTTTACCTCACAAGTTATTTACACACCCCTGTAACTCTGCTGAATGACATCTTTAAAGTTTGGTTTGGCTTTTAAAAAAATCCTGAGGACGCCTTTCGTGTGCCACAGCAGCAACCGGCTGGATCTTTTGTACCGATGGTCTCCAGTTGCTAATGACGCGCTTAGTTAATTATTCACCAAGGTAACAGAAGCCGGTTTTTAAACTCCCACCGGGCAGAGCGGTCCCGGAGCATGGCCGGCGGTTGTGGCCGGGTGACCTGACCCACACCGGCCTCGGGAGCGATGTGGGTCCCGCTGCGGCTCCACGGAGCCGGGGACCATGTGGCTGCAGTGCTGGTGGCGGTGCTGGCCCAACCCGTGCTCAGCAGGTCCGGACCGGGAGCCACCAAGGAGCCATCGGGATGCCCGGGATGAGCATCCAGTGGGGGCTGCAGCTGGAGGAGGGTTTTGCACCCGGTGAAACCTATAGAAAAGCTGGGGAAGGACTTTTTACGAGGGCATGTAGTGATAGGACGAGGGGTAATGGCTTCAAACTGGAAGAGGGGAGATGTAGATGAGATCTCAAGAAGAAATTTCTCACCTTCGAGCCCCTTCCAGTCCCTAAAGGGGCTCCAGGAAAGCTGGGGAGGGACTCTGGATCAGGGAGCCATAGGAGGAGGGGGAAGGGTTTGACACTGAAAGAGGGGAGATCGAGATGAGATGTGGGGAAGGAATTCTTTGCTGTGAGGGTGGTGAGAGCCTGGCCCAGGTTGCCCAGAGAAGCTGTGGCTGCCCCATCCCTGGAGGGGTTCAAGGCCAGGCTGGAGGGGGCTTGGAGCAACCTGGTCTGGTGGGAGGTGTCCCTGCCCAGGGCAGGGGGTAGAATGGGATGATCTGAAGGTCCTTTCCCACCCGAACCAGTCTGTGATTCTATGAAACTCCCCTTGACCTTTCTCAGAGCTCCGCTGCTGAAATTTCTACTTGGAAATCTGAAAGACCATAAGAGGAACCGTGCCGTCAGCGTGGCGTTGGGGGAGACACTCGTCCGGTTCCCCCAAGGGACTCTGGTGCCATCGCGACTGGGTGACGGTGGCTGAGGAGGAATTAGAAGCTGCTGCTGCAGATTTTGTTGCTGTAGAACCGCTCGCCCCGCGCTGGGTGGCGGATGGTGGTGATGAGCTGGAGAGCGGTTGCCAGCGCCGGGGCCGGTAATGACCCGTAATGACCCAAGAAAAGCATCATTTCTGATTTACAAGTGTTGCTTTCGCTTTGCGAAAACTCCGTAAAACCAGGCTACAGGGAGAGCAGGGAGTAAAAAGCCTCCCCCAAGTCACGCCAAGGACTTTAAGACACTAGTTTGACAAATTCCCGCAGGACTTTCTCCATCCTGCGCTTAATAAAGCCCATCCTTCCTTCAGCCAGGCTGGTGTCCCCGTGCCACGAGATGCTCCGGGCTGCAGAAGTTCCCTTAAGTAACACCCCCTTGGAGTGATTCATCAGCCTCCTTCCATAAACAGGAAGCTGGGAAAGTACACGCAGGTGATCCTGGGCTGCTGCAAATGGAGATCAGCTCCCGATGGCGTGTGTTTTTCTTTTCCCCCGGCCGCCCGCTAACTCCTTATCCAGGCGAAGGATTGTTTTGTCCATGAGGAGGGAGCTGCTTGCCGGGGAGGGGTGGTGGTGTCTGTGCTGTTAGCGGGGGTGTCTTCGGAAATGCAGGTGGTCAGGAGGTGGCCACAAGTAGCCGCGTGTGCGCCAGCTGCCCCGTGGCTGAATTTTCCTGCTTTTTGCAGGATTCATGGCATAAAAATTGACGGTAGCGCTAGTGCAGCTGGAGTCCTGCTCAGCCCACGCAGGGTTGAACACAAACTGCTGCTCTGAGATCCCAAAGGGCTCGCAGGGCTGGGGTCTGTAGAGCACTTGATGCCGAAGGAATGAGCTGTCTCCGGAGATAAAGCCTTCCCACCTGGAGCTGCTGCTTTTTCATGGAGAAAAGAGCAGAGCAGAGCATCCCCGGTGGATGAGATCCACCAGGAGAGGTGGCTCCTTGTGTGTGGTTTGTCACCCTGATGTGGGACTTTGGGGGGGTTGGTCCAGCTCGTTGCAGGACTCGGGACCCTTTGGTTAAAGCCACATCTTGCCCGAGTCCTGGCTCAGGGGTGACCCCAGCATTGCCAGCAGGAGGACGTCCTGCTCTGCTGGCTTAGGAAACGGGGGGCAGGAGAGGAGGATCCTTCCCCTGGGGACCACCCCGCTTCCTTCTCCCCGTTTCCCCAGCACCAGGCTCTATTTCAACAGCGTGGCTTCCCGCGTTGTCCTGACTAACGTCTTCCAGGACTCGGGAAGGCGGAGATTTCCCACTAACCCTGCTGATTCGGGGAATGGTGCCGCGGCGGGGTGGGTAACGCCGGCTGAAGCACCGCTTGTTTTCTCCCGCAGCCTCCAGTGTTCCAAAGGGAGCCCGGTGCCGTGCAGGGATTGAAAAGTTCAGCGCCCGTTGCCTGCCGCTGCCAAGCTAAATAATCCCCCCGAGTGCCGTTGTGGTCTGGAATAAACTCCCTTAAATGTCTAAACGCAGGCGAGACGGCTCGAGTCTGCAGGAATTTTAGATGGAGCAGACGCTCTCCCCCCTTTTTCCCTCCCCCCCCCCCTCCCAGTAAAGGTTCAGCATCTGCTTTGAAGCTGCTGGTGCTGGGGAGAAGACTGGAGGAGTCTGTAATTAAAGTCAGCCCAGAAAGGGCTGCGGTGGGCGGGCGGCTGGGGCGCGGGGAGCGCCGCTGGGACCCGGCCCCGTGTTTGCTTTGGCTCTTTCCTTCCTCCCAGCATCATCTCGCCGTGTCTCCGGCTGTGGGAGGTGGGAGACGACACTCCCCGGAGCCCTCTCCCCGTGTTCCCCCGCCGTTAGTGAAGGCTCAGGGCTGAGTCACTGCCGGGCAGGGCAGGGAAGTGACTTTTCCTGACACCTCCGCGTCACCCCCACGTTAACGATCATAAAGAAACGACCTGAGCTCGGCGTCTGGCCAAGGGAGGCTCAGACGGCGTGGCCGGAGCTGCCCTCCGTGTCCCCCAGGGACGGTGATGGATTGTGTGGGTCTCGCAGACAAACTTCTGCAGTTGTTGCCTTTAAATTTTGAGGGAGGTTGTTGAACCCGCATTCTCCCTGCGTGGCGGTGGCAGGGACGCGGGCAGGTTGCACCCGGCCGGGTGACGGGTTCATTAAAGCTCCACGATGGGCACAGCCAGGCACGGGCACAGCGTTCGGCAGCCGGACGGGGTCCCCGAGCCCCTCGGAGACCCGATGCTTGGTGCACAGACAGGGGTTGTGTTGGGCAAAGCTCTGGTCCTGCCCCGCTCCTGCTCGCCTGGTGGTTCTCTCCTCCTCTCCGTGTTCACCTGGGCCCTTTTTTTGTGGAATATTCATTTGAGACGTGAGCTGTCGGTGCCTCTCGTGCTTTGGTACCCCCCCGTGTGCCCGTGTCTCGCTGCCTGTCCCCTCCTTTGGCATCCGAGAAACCTCTGCCCCTCTCCTGAGCCCTGACTTGCCCCCTTCCACCCAGCCCGGGACCGTCTGTGGCTCTTATTTTCTTACTCTTGCTTTTTTCAGGGACATCGGTTTGCAAAATGATGGATAAATAGCGTAGGGGTGAGTCTGTGCGGAGGAAACCACGCCGCAGGAGTCGGGGCAGGACAAGGGGATGAGAAATTGAGGGGGGAACACCCCAGAGCTGTGGGTGGTCACGGTCGGGCTGTGTCCCCATCCCCCTGCCAGCGGCGCGGGGCAGGTTACGTGGGCTGGAAAATGTCTGTTCTCTTTTCCAGTCGGTCACTCGAACGCGCCGGGCAGGGCTTCCTGCAGAAAAAGTTTCGTTTTTCCCCTTTCGTCGGCAAGTTTCTGTTTGGGTTTGTTTTTTTTTTTTTGCGTGCCCCGGGAGGGCTGTTTAGAGGAAAGGAGAACTTGAAGCGAAATCAGGAAGCGTTAAGTTGGTGTCGTCAGTTTAGGGTTCGTGGAAGCCCTTTGCACGTGGCTGTGGGTGAGGACACGGCACTTTCCGAGGTGGTGCCCGCTGGCACCGCGGTTTCGTGCTCGATGCCAACTCCCCCCTTTTTCCTCTCTCCCCCCCCCCACCTTGTTTTGCAGGATTCTCGCTTGTTGGGGCCTGGAGCCGATGGCCGACAATGTCAACAACTAACAACATAGCGCAGGCCCGGAAGCTGGTGGAGCAGCTCCGCATCGAAGCCGGCATCGAGAGGATCAAGGTGAGCCCAGGAGCTGGAGCGGCGCGAGATGGGCCACGTCCGGGGAGGGCAGGGACGGAGCGGGGAGGGTCCCAGGGCTTTTCCCCGAGCTCGTGTGTGCTGCTGCGGTGTCTCCGGCTCGGATTTTCTCGACGAGACCCCTTCTTACGGGCACTGCTCACAACATAAGGTTTCACCTGGGTGGCTTCTCCCAAGTGTTGGGGTGACGGCACCATCCGAGGACAGCCCAGCCGCTGCGGTAAGTTCCTGGAGCTCAGCTGTGCTCATACAACCCGTGAAGACCCTGAAGCTGCAGGGACAGACGCAGCAAAGCTCTGCCGGGCACGTTCACACACACTCCAGTCTCAGTGCCCCATTTTTTCACAGGATGGGTTCACTGTCCGTACGCAATTTCCCTCCGAAAGCCGCTGCCTGCAGGGTTATTTCTCAGCCGCTGCGTCCTTGCGACTGAAAAGGGATGGGGACACTTTGCAAGTGAAGGGACGGATGGCCTTCCTGCTGGTTTGGGGCAAGTTTATTGTAGAATTAGGTTAATTTGGGGCTGCAGTTGCCCAGGACAGCAAACTGGAGTCTATTCCCAGCTGTGTGCTGCGGTCACCGGCAATCTGCTGGGGCAGCAGAGGAGCCCCACAGATAGAGCTGCTTTTGGCACTGGGGGGGTTGGAGCAGGTACAGCGTCCCCTGAGAGTTGGAGATGGGGTCCCCCAGGGGCTTTCACTCTATTCTGGGAACCGGCTGGGTGATTGCGGTGCCGGGGGCTCGTTTGGCCAGCGAGCTCTGAGCCTTTGCTGGAGACAAGTATTAGCACGTGGGCAGCGAGTCCCAGCTCCCTGAGCAGGAAACCGTGGGCCACGGAGGAACCCAACGTGCCCCCAGGCTGTGCCACCCCGCTGTGCCCCTCGGTGGGCACGGTAGGGCGGGCGGGGGGGCGGTCTCGGGCTGCTCCGCTCCCCGTCCTGCCGAGAAACCCCCCGGGAGGGGAGGAAGGAGGGGAGAGACACAATCTGTTCATGGAAAGCCTCTTGTCAGTAAATCACGCGAAGGAAAGCCCCGCGTGCGGTGATGAAAGGCAGAGTGAAACTGAAATACGGTAAAACCCGGAGGTGTGAAATCCACCGGGTAGTTTGTAATTTAGTTTCCTGGTCAAAGAAGGTTTTCTCTGACTTTCAGTCCCTGCCGCTTCTGCAGCAGCGGCTCCTCCTTCATCTCCGGTTTCGATGTGCAGGAGCTGCTGCTGCTGCTTTCAATGTCCTCTTGGGGTTTTTTAGAGCCGTGAGGTTTTGTAGCTGTTTTTAGGGCCACCGCTTTCCAGACTCCAGTGATGCACCCTCAGCGAGGCTATTTTAGGGAAGACAGAATAAATTACAGGTCTTCCCCCGGCACGGCCTGACTCTCCTAAGAATTACCGTGTCCCGGCCGGGGGGGTGGCAGGGTGTGTGGACACTCACCGACCTTTGTAGCTGCGACTCTTAAATGCTTTGCTGGAAAAGAACAACAGTGGTGGGACCACGACACGCTGCTATTTCGGCTGAGTGGAGAAGACGTACTGTCTGGGCCAGCTTTCAATAAAGCCGTGACCCACAAACACTGCTCCCGGGCAAGCACGGTGCCAAGCGCGGTGTCAGCCCAGGGCTCGCTCCTCCAGCTCGCCGGGGTGGCCGAGACACATGTTCTCCTGCAGATAAATGAACCATAGAATGGTTAGAGTTGGAAGGGACCTTAGAGACCATCTAATCCCACTCCCTGCTCCAGGCAGGGACACCTCCCACCAGAGCAGGTTGCTCCAAGCCCCCTCCAACCTGGCCTTGAACCCCTCCAGGGATGGGGCAGCCACAGCTTCTCTGGGCAGCCTGGGCCAGGCTCTCACCACCCTCACAGCAAAGAAGTTCTTCCCCACATCTCATCTCAATCTCCCCTCTGTCAGTGTCAAACCCTTCCCCCTCCTCCTAGGGCTCCCCTCCCTGATCCAGAGTCCCTCCCCAGCTTTCCTGGAGCCCCTTGAGGGACTGGAAGGGGCTCTAAGGTCTCCCTGGAACCTTCTCTTCTCCAGGCTGAACCCCCCCAACTCTCTCAGCCTGTCCCCACAGCAGAGGGGCTCCAGCCCTCCCAGCATCTCCGTAGACCCCTCTGGACCCTCTCCAACAGCTCCGTGTCCTTCCTGTGCTTTCCAGGAGGGCGGGAGGAGGAAGCCCACCCTGGGGGGTGCAAGCGCAGATGAAGGGGTTTGCCCAAAGCTGCAGAGAACCCGGGGTTTTGTCGCAGGCGCCGCACGCTCTGGGTTGTTGCTGGAGGGTTTAATGGTGGTGGCAGAGAACTGCCCCTTCCCGTGGGACAGGCTGCGTCGCTCCGCAGCCATCCTGGGGCCGCAGCATCCTCGGCGGAGCGCGGTGAGCCCCGGCAGAGCCGGGACAAGAGCAGCAGAGGTGGGGCAGCAGGAGGTGGATGGGAAGTGCTTTTTGTCCCCCTAAATCAGGGCTGGGCTGGGCTGAGGGGGGGGAGTCACCCCGGTGCCAAGCAGCCACGGGGACCCCGGGACGGGAACCGCTCTGCAGCTACAGCAGGTCACATCTGGCGTTTATGGTTTGTGTTTGCCTTACGTTCAACCAGTTATTAAGTTAATTTTTTTTTTTAAAAAAAAGGGCTGTTGTGGGTCTGCGGAGCTGCTGGCACCTCCCTGCCCGGGTCCCCCGGTGCCTCCCCCTCCCCCTTGCTGTCACCGCTGCGGCCACCGCTTGCTCACCACCACCGTCCCCTCCGCCGGGCTGCTCCGGGCCCCGGTTCCCAGAAGGCGTCTTTGAACTAAAATAAGCAGAGCCTTAAGTAATAGTTTTTAACGGTTTCAAAACCTCTGTTTTTAACATCAGAGGGTGGCTGCTCTCAAGCAGGCATTTTTTTCCTTTCTTTTTTATCCCTAAGCCCTTAAAATAATATCTTCTTTTAAATCTCTTGCTCTCAGCTGGGAGTATATTTTCCCATACTCATCGCTTTGTTTATGTCAGACCTCACAAACCTCCTTTTTTCCGTCGCCGTTTCCCCTTTTCATTTCTCGCCGTCTCCCTGAAGTTTCTGTTCCGAAAAGTTTCTGTTCCGAAAAGCCTTTTCCTTTCCTCCCTGCGGAGCCGGGAGAGTGGCCGCTGGAGCTCTGCGTCTCCACCTCAAATTATTCCCACCCACCTTCTGCTTTCTCCCAACCTTTAGGTCTCGAAAGCATCTTCCGAGCTAATGAATTACTGCGAGCAACATGCCAGGAACGACCCGCTGCTGGTTGGGGTGCCCGCTTCCGAGAATCCCTTTAAGGACAAAAAGCCTTGTATCATCCTATAGCTCTCCCGGCTCCGGCGCGTGCGATCTCTCAGGCAGGGCACCGTTCTCCAGCGACCGAAACCAAGCGACAAAACTCACAACCGCGCCGAGGGGTAAACACTAAATGTTGGATTCGAATAGAACTTAAATCTCACACACACACACACACACAAAAAAAAAAAAATATATATATATCTATAATTGTAAGCGGTTGAGGGAAGGGGGTGTCTGCTCCGGGGAAGGTGCCGCACTGAGAGGGGTCAACATTTCAAAACAGGAAAAAAAAAACAAAACCAACAACAAAAACCAAGGCTGAGGGGTGGGGGGAGTGTTTTTAATAGCGATATTGGAAATTGGTCCTGGGGTGGTGGAGGCCGCGGCAGCTTTTTCTTGCGTTTGGCCGATGGGATGCGAGAGCTGAGTGTCGAAGCCTGGAACGAAGCTCTGAGAGGGGCTGATCCAATTAGTTACCAATTAGCGCCTCGTGGCAAGAATTTGCTCTGTTTGGGGAGAGGGCAGGAGGCAGAAGCGCCCGGGTGGGGAGCGATTTTGTAGAAAACTAAATAATAGTACAAAAAAAAAAAAAAAAGGAAAAAAAAAGGATAAAAAAAACCCCACCCCAACCAAAACACGGCTGGAAAAATTGGTGTTGCAAATGGATAAAGCGAGGCTGGGGGGAGGAGGAGGAGGAAGGGGGAGGCTGGGGGGAGGAAGAGGAGGGGGAAGGCTGGGAGGCTCCTTCCCTGCGCCCCATGGCTCCGCTCGCCCGAGGGGACGGCACCGCGGGGAAACGCTGGGCTCCATCGGCCGAGGGGGTCCCCGGGGGCGTCGCTGCGAGGCCGGGGGTGAACCCCTCTGATGGCGTGGGACGGGGGGGGGCGGATGTTTCTCTGTGTCGTTACCACTGATTTTCCCAAACAGGACTGTACCGGGGGCGGGGGGGGGAGGGCAGGGGCTTTCTGTTGTGCAGTGTCACGGGAGAAATCTTTTAAAATTGGCTTTTTTGGAGAGTCTGGGTCCAAAACACTAGGATTGGCAGATTTACCAGCATTTCCCATCTCCCTTTTCCTTGCTGAGAGCGACCAGTGGGATTCGTTCCACTAAACCCAGTCCGTTCGGGGAGATGAGGGAAAGGCTGGAGGAGAAATAGCCCCCGTTCCCTTCCCTTGGAAATCTTGGGATGCGATTTAAAGGGGGAGCGCTTTGTTCACTGAGGTGAGACACGGGGACGGGGAGAACCCGGCAGGGAGCAGCCGGTGAGGAAGAGGAGAGAAGCAGAAGGAGCCTTCCTCCCGCTGGGACGGCAGCGATGGAGCCCGGCCTCTCCGTGCCCGGGGCGGGCGGATGCTCGGGAGGAAGATGAGAGCTCAGGGACATCCCACCACGTCTCCCCTCCTCACCGGAGCTGCCGACCGGGCTTCTGGCTGGGACAGGACGGGTCCCCGGCGCTGGGTTCAAGCCACCGAGCCCGATCTGTGTCCGCAGGGGTTTGGTGGCTCTTCAGGGGACGGCGAAGGCTCCCGGCGACGGGCAGAGACACGGTTCCCCAACCAGCACGTTCCCAGTTACCCTCAACACCGCGCTGGTGCCAGTGCGGGCGGTGCCCGGTGTCGGTTTGGGGAGGAAAAGGGGAAAAAAGAAACTCACCCAACCCACACCTGATGTGAAATTCTGGGAATTTTCCCGTTCCCCCAACGCTTTGGGATTTGGTTTGAAATGCCACGACTTCCCGCCGGGATGGGAACCGCGGACGGCCGACCCCGTCGTGGGACAGGGACTGTTTCCGCGGCCGCGGATGTCCCCGGAGAGGGGACACCCCGGTGTTTGGGGACACGGCTGAACCGCGCTCCCCGCTCCCTGTCGGGGTCCAGCTGGAGGGAGAAGACCCTGCAGCCCCCGCTGGCTGCTGCCTGGGCTTAGACTGGTCGGAGTCGCTGGTCCCAGCAGGGCACTGGGAGGCTTTACTGGTGGCGTTTCAGAGGCTGAGGGTGTTCCTGGGGCACGGGGTGATGCCGGAGGCCGGCTGGGAGGCAGGGAGAGGAGCGGAGCCCGCGGCCGGCCCGGCTGGTAGCCAGGGAGGGCAAGTTGGTGGTGGTGGGGGGGTCTTCCTCCGGCTGTGGGGTGTCGGGCCCCTCCCGGGCTGTGCTTGGCAGAGACGCTCCATTTACACTCCTGGGTTGCAGGTATCTCGCCTTCGCTTTATTTTTTAAGTACGCGATCACTTGCCTTTTTAAACAAAGTTGGGGGAAAAAAACCAAAACCCCACGTTTTTAACACTAAGGCAAACCCCAGCGCCCCCCCCGTCTGCGTCCTGCGGCTGCTTTCCCGGGGTCCTCTGCTGATTTAACCCCCCCCCCCCGAGCTGTGTTGTGGTCTCCTGTCCCTGTACTGTCCTTGTGCCCCGTTTGCTGTGACCCCCGGGATCCCCTCCGTCCCAGTGGGAGCGCTGGGGGAGATGGAGGGAAGTGGGTTTCTCTCCCTCCGTGGCCGAGCGTGTCCCCAGCCCCGCTCCCAGCCCGGCACCGGCCGGCAGCCCCGGCACAGCCGCAGGCAACACCGCCGCCGCCTTCTTTCTTTTATTCCTTTTTTAAATCTTTCATCCGACATACCTTCCAGCTCTGGGACGCCGCCTCGGTGGCGGGAAGCGAGCAGAGTCCTGAGGTGCGCCTGGGTTTTGCCGCAGCGGGGCTTTCTCTTCTCCACGCGAGGGAAATTTCCTCCGCCCTTAATCTCGTACAGTTCCAGCCTTATTTTTCTACTCCAGATTTGCTGATTCTTCCTCTATGTTAGAGACCAGCGCATGGTGCTAAAGCCGGTGCCCCGGGCGAGCGCCCGAGCTGCAGGTCAGCCAGAGAAACCTGCCTCCGGTCGCCGCTCCTCCCCTGGGGACCCCGGGGCAGGGGCCGTGTGTCCCGTCCCCCTCCCCTCACCCCGTCACCGGCTGCCCCAGGGGGCTCCCCGACACCCCCAGCCGGGCGGGCGCCAGCCCTGCCCCTCTGCATCCCTCCGGGATCAGGCGGGACGGCTCGGATCCACGGTGCCAGGTGGCTTGTGGTGGGATGCTCTGCCGGGAAACGCCATGGAACGCTCTGCCGGAAAATACCATGGGATGCTCTGCCGGAAAATACCATGGGATGCTTTGCCGGTGAGTGCCACAGGGTGCTCTGCTGGAAAATATGATGGGATGCTCTGCCAGAAAATGCCATGGGATGTTGTGCTGGTGAATGCCGTGGAATGCTCTGCCGGTGAATGCCACGGGATGCTCTTCCGGAAAATACTATGGGATGCTCTGCTGGTGAATGCCACGGGATGCTCTGTGGGAAAATCCCACGGGATGCTTTGCTAGCAAGTGCCACGGGATGCTCTGCTGGCAAACACCGCAGGATGCTCTTTCGGTGAATGCCACGGGATACTGTGCGGGAAAATCCCACGGGATGCTCTGCTGGCAAATGTAATGGGATGTTCTACTGGTGAATGTCATGGGATGCTCTTCCAGGAAATACCATGGGATGCTCTGCTGGTGATTGCCACGGGATGCTTTGCCACCAAATGCCATGGGATGCTCTGCCAGCAAACACCACAGGATGCTCTGCCAGAAAATACTATGGGATGCTTTGCCAGTAAATGCCACGGGATGCTCTGCTGGCAAACACCGCGGGATGCTCTTTCGGTGAATGCCATGGGATGCTCTGCTGGAATGTAGGATGGGATGCGCTGCGGGAAAATCCCATGGGATGCTCTGCTGGCAAACACCATGGGATGGATGCTCTGCCAGTGAATGTCATGGGTTGCTCTGCTGGAAAACCCCACGGGATGCTCTGCCGGAAAACCCCACGGGATGTTCTGCTGGTGAATGCCATGGGATGCTCTGCCGGCAAATACGATGGGATGCTTCACCAGTAAATCCCAGGGGATGCTCTGCCGGAAAAAAGCCAGCCGGGCACACCACGGTCCAGCAGATGGGGGTCTTTCTGCCTCCCCCCTCATCCTTCCATCCCCGTGGGTCACTCTCGTCCCCGGTGCCAGCGGAGGGGTGGCCGGTGCGGGGCCAGGCAGCAGGTTGAGGTTCAGCGTGTGGCTGGAGCCAGGAGAAGGGGACAGAGGGCGGCTGCTTGGGGTCCCCCGGGAGCCTGAGGACGGGGCTGGGGGCTCCCGGTGCCGGTGGGGGGGGGTCCTGCTGGCGGGTGCTGGTGTCTCTCAGTGGGTGACTCGTTTAGGTGGAAAAATCCTTGACCTTTTATTTTTTTTTTATTATTATTTTTTTTTTCCTCGTCTGAGTAAATCAGTGATCATACTGTAGATGTTTTTGTATGGCATAAATATAAGTGCAAATTACAGTAGTTGCTTGTACTTTGTTAGTGCATTTGCCAAAAAACAAAAAACAAAAAAAAAAAAGGAAAAAAAAGGGAAAAAAAGAAAAAAAAAAAAAGAAAAAAAAAAGACACTTTTCAGGACTTTTTAAGTGCTGCAGCTCGTGGAGGGGGGGGAGCGGGAGCCGGGGCTGCCCTTGTGCCACTGGGGGGGTGCGGGGGGGGCCAGAGCCCCGGCTCCACAAAGGCCTTTTTCTGGAGGTAAACACATGCCCGAATCTGTCCCGCGTTTGTTTTTAGCGTGTGGTGAAGCCGGCGCCAAAAATAGAAAGGAGAGAGACTGAAAAAGAAAAGGGAGAGAGAGGAAACTTTGCTTCTATTTAATTTTTTTGGTCCTTTTTCCTTGTCTTCCCCTCCCTGTCTCGGCGACAGGAGCCGGGAGCCGCCCCGGGAACCCGCGGGGGTGGCGGGGGCTACTCCCGAGCCCCGGATCCCAGCAGATTCCCCCCCCCCCCTTCCTCCAAGTACTTAAAAAGTCAACTTTATTTAACAAAGTTAAAAAAAAATAACGCATTTATTTCATCGAACAGAAGCCACGCGTCTGATACTTCGCACTCTTAATTTTTATTTTTTTCTCTCTGGTCTATTATTATTAATTATTAATTATTATTATTATTATTATTTGCCAAACTCTGATCTTGTTGCCAAACGCGAATCCAAGGTTTGTGAAGGCTGTAGGTAGGGAGTGATCCGTGTCCGTGACGTAGGCTCCTCATAACGTCTGCATTTTCCCATCTCCGCGTCCCGTTCCTGGTTGTGCCATAGCCCGATCCCTTGCACAGTGTTCGATATTTTGTGGAATTGTTGTTAAGAAGTGAATTGAGAACACAATAAAAAGGCTCACTTTTCATTTTGCCAGAGCTCCTGCCCGGCCTGTCCTGCGCCTGCTGGGGACGGGGGGGGGGACACAACTGAGGTTGGGGGGGGGGGTCTCAGTGCTGCCAGAGCCTGGGGACGCGGTCCCAGGGGGAGACGGTCGTTAGAGCCAGGGAATGACGGACCCTCCAGAGCTTTCTCCGGAGCTGGGATCAACGGAGACCCCCCTTCACCCCTGTTCGGGGGGGGGGGTCTATATGCCCCCCCTGCCCTCCAGCCTGAGGATGCTCCGATATCCCAAGTGGGATGGGGCGGGATCCCCCCACTCTCCCTCTGAAGCCCCCTTGGGGTTCTCAGCGCAGCCCCTTGGGGACCCCTTCTCCCACCCTTGGGGGCTGCTCCCCATCCCCGGCAGCTCCGGCTCTGGCCCCTCGGCATCTCCCGCTTCCCGGCAAGCTCCAGGATGCGCCAGGGTCCGGTGCTGGGGCAGTGGCTGCTTTCCTGGAAGGCAATGGCCTCCACGGCGGCGGCGGCAGGGAGAGGCGCAGCAGGAATGTGCTGCTGCCAACGGGCCGTCTGGAGCCGCGCTTCCTCCGCGTGCCTGGAATAGCTGGGATTTTTCAGTGTCTGACCCGCAATGCCGAGCTGGGAGGGACGGGAGCGGGATGGGAGCAGGATGGGAGCAGGATGGGAATGGGATGCGAGTGGGAGAGGAATGGGACGGGGACAGGATGGGAACAGGATGGAAATGGGATGGAAGCAGGATGGGAATGGGACAGGGATGGGATGGGAACAGGACAGGAATGGGACAGCAGCAGGATGGGAACGGGACAGGAATGGGATGGGAACAGGATAGGACGGGACAGGAATGGGATGGGAACGGGACGGGAATGGGACAGGAGCAGGACAGGAATGGGATGGGAACAGAATGGGAACGGGATGGAAGCAGGACAGGAGTGGGACAGGAACAGGATGGGAGTGGGATGGGAGCAGGATGGGAATGGGACAGGAATGGGATGGGAACGGGATGGGAATGGGATGGGAACAGGATGGGAATGGGACGGGAATGGGATGGGAGCAGGACGGGCAGCCCTGGCTGCAAAGCGCCTGCCGGGCTCTGCCGGTGCCGAAGGTCCGAGCCGTGGTCCTCGGGCCGATCCCCACCACCCTGCACGGGGGGTACCCGCCTGCACGGCGGGGTCTCGGGGGGCCGGCCCTGACCCCCGGGGTGTGGAGTCACCTCCGAGCCCCGCAGAGCCCCGGGGAGCAGAGGGGGACACGGTTTCCCCACGTGCCAACAGCATCTCGGGGGGGACATGGCCCGGCTGGAGCCACCAGCCCCGTCCCCTCCCGCAGCCGGGGGTCCCGTGTCGGTGTCCCCCGAGCAGAGCGGGGTCCCCCCAAATCCCCCCTCAAACTACCCCAAATCCACTTCAAGGGCTGGGAGGTGCCGGGGGGGGTGGGGGGGGTGGTGGGAGCTGCCCCCCTCGTCCCACAAACCCTCTTCAAAGCCAACCCCCGTGGGCGCCGGACCCTGGCAGCCACGAAAGGCCACCGGGTCTCCGGCGCGGGATGGGGACGGGTGGCTGGTGGCAGGGAGCTGGGAGCGCGGCTAAAAATAACCCCCTTTTCCTTCGGCGGGGCTATTTTTAGCTTTCTCTGCAGCTATAATTATCTGCCCTCGGCGTCGGGGAAGCTGCTGGCACCGCGGGGACGGGGCCGCGGGGACGTGACCGGGGTGGGCACCGTGGACGGACGCGGGTCCCAACGGTGCCACCGGGGCCGATGCGGCAGCGTCTGGGTGGCACCGGGGTGAGGGTATCACACACACCCCCCCACCACCACCCCCAGCCCCAGGGACATCCCTGGGGACCCCCATTCCCACCGCAGGGATGCGGGGGCTCGGGGCCAACCCCCCTCCACCCCGCCGTGGGGAATCCCTGCGTGTCCCCCAGCCGCCCCCGCCGTCATGAGCGGGGGGATCCCAGGCCGTTCCTCTCCCCGGTGTGACGCGGGGGCACCGGGACACCCGCGACGCACTGGGATGGCGACCGTGACGCCACGGGGTGGCTTCCTGCTCCGTCATCCGGCCCCCGCGCGCCATGACACGGGCCCTCATGGCGGGAGGGAACCCCGCAGCCCCTCGGCCGCCAGGGACCACCACCCACCCCCGGCTCCCTGCCTCAGTTTCCCCACCTGCAGCATGAGGCTGTTTGCTCACCGCCGGAGCTCGGGGTGGGGCGAGGAGCCAGAGGGGGTCCTGTGGGGGTTGGGGTGGGTGATGTGCCCCCCGCCCCCCCAAATCCCCTGCCAGGAGCCCCCGGGGGCTCCCCAGTATCTCTCCTTGGGTGGATGCGGGGGCAAGTGGGGACAGAGCCTGGGGACAGGGGCCAGCCCCGCTGCCACCAGCAGCCCAGAGTCATAAATCACCGCCTGCGGTCTCCCTGAGAAGGATCTGCCCCCCCCCCTTACCCCCCCCAACCCTGCCCCAGCTACCCCAGCGCCAGGAATGGGCTCAGTGTGGCCCCCCCCCCCGCCATCCGAAACACCCCCGTCCCCGAGTCCCTGAGCCCCCTCCGTGCGTGTACATGTGCGCACATGCGGAGCACCCCCCCCCCACACCTCCATGCGTACGTTTCCCCCCCCCCCCCCGCCACTGCAAGACCCCAAGGTCTAATTATTGCCCAGGGTCTAATTATCACCCGGCGTTAATTCTCTCGGCGTCAGGCTGGCCCCCGCGCCGCCGCCACGCTGGAACTTTGTGCCAGGGGAAAGGTGTGTGGCCGCGGGGGGGGGCCACAGTGAGGATGCCAGTGGCCACGGTGGCGGGGGGGGGCCATGGCTCTCACCAGCCAAACCGAACCAGCCCAGGACCCCCATTCCCAGCCCCGGGACCCCTTTCCCTGACATGCTGGTGCTGGGGGGGGGGGGGGGGGGGGGAGGGTTCAGCCATAGGTGGCCCCACCGGTGCTGAATCAGGGGTGTCCCCCCCCCCCCCGAGACCCTGCAGCCGCCCCCGGTGTCTGTGGCTGGGTGGAAAGTGTGGCTCAGAGTCCAGCCGGGATCCCCGTCACCCCCATGCCCGGGGGGGGGGGGTGGGGGGGCCGCGGTGACTCAGGCCGGACCGGGGACACCGTGGCTGGGGGGGGGGGGCAGGGATCCCGGGGGGGGACCATGGAGCCCTGGCCTGGGGCTGTGGCTACAAGAGGAGGGGGGTCTCATTGCCCCCCACTGGCTGCAGGGTCCCATTGCCCCCCCTCTGTCTGGGGGGTATCTGGGGTCCATGGGGGGTCTGGGGCGGTGTTGGGGGGTCTGGGGGGGACCTTGGACAGTGGGGGGTGGGGTGGGGGGGGTGGTGTGTCCACTTCTGCCTGTGACCCCACTGCAGGATCGGGCCCCTGGGGTGCAACTCGCTGCCATCTGGGGGGGCCCAGGGGATCTCTGTGTCCATGGAGAGGGAGGGGGGGGGGGGGCAGAGACAATGTTGGGGGGTGGGTGGCATGTGTGTGCATGTGTGTGCGAGGCGTGTGCGTGATCCGGCACACGTGTGGGCGGTTCCATGTGTGCTCCGGGGTGGGCTGCGGTTGGGGCTGCACTCTGTGGGTGTCCCGCGGGGGGGGGGGGGGGGGGGGGGGGGGGGGGGGGGCTGTGGGGCCGGCTGTGCACTGCTGCAGGCTGGGGGGGGGGGAGGTCCAGGGGGCTGTGCCCCATCCCACAGCGCCCCTCCCCCCGGCGCCCCGAGGCCCTGACTCAGCCCGGCCTGACGCACTCATCACACGGGTGGCTGCACGGGGCATCCTCCCCGGTGACAGCAGGGGGGCAGGAATGATGGCGGCTGATGCCAGGCCGGGGTCACTGGGGCCTCGTGACCCGCTGCCTCACCAGTGAAATGAGTTTCGGGCAGCCTCAGCCTGCCCTCAGGCCCTTTATCTCACGGTTTTCCCTGGGTGTTCCCAGGGACCAGCACCCACGGGTGCCCCTGAGCTGGCACTGCCCACCCCGTGCCACCCCGTGCCGTGCCAGCAGCCGGAAGGCATAGGCTGAGCTGCAGCCTCGTCCCTCGCTGCCTTCCCCCCCCGGGGGCTCACCCAGAGCTCCCCACGCTGTTCCCCACCGGGAATGGACAAAGGGGTCCCTGTTGTCCCCCC